>NW_026694799.1:0-230267 GCF_021218885.2 Marmota monax
TTAAAACATGTCAAGTAATTATCAACAAAAGCTGATGTAACCATGAAAATATCAGATAAAATAGAGACAAGTAAAAGGAAAAAGGATATTTCATGTTCTATTTCATAAAAAAAATTTTTAACAAAGACTATAATAGCAATAACTTCATATGATAGTTTTTGAGATATATAAAACAACAACCGACATTATAGCACTGAGGAAATCAACACATTGATAAATAAATGGGGAAAATTTTATAATATCTCACTCAGAAAATAAACAGATAAAACAGACAAAAAGTGATAAGGCTACAGAGGCTTTGACACAATTTTAAAAAGCAAGCTTAAAATCTAACAGATGCACAGAAAACATTCTACCCAATTAAAAAAAGTGGAAAATTTATTAATTTGACCACCAATCCCCTCAACTAGACAATCTCAACTAATTCCAAACTGCACTTTTAACATAATACAAAGCACATATTCTAAGCACAATATGGCAAAATTAGGAATGAATAACAAAAAATTGTGTCTATATTTAGAAACTAAAAAGAATGCCTCTAAACAATCCAAAGTTTACAAAGGGTATTACAAGAAAATTACAGAATATACATAAATAAATAAAAACAAAATCATTTAATATCAAAATGCTTAGGGTACAACCATAATATCTTTCAGAGAGTAATTATTATAGTAAATAGTTTTAAATAGCACTCATTAATAAAAATAAATGAACTGAACATTAAGCTTAACAGTAAAAAAAGTGGAAAGAAAATGAATAGTTCCAAAAGTAGGAAAAAATGATTTTTAAAATGAAGAATACTTTAAATAATAATAATCTTTTTTACTTACAAATTTTTAAATAGAAAAGAAAATGAAAATAATAATGTGAGGAACAAAAAAGAAGCACAAATACAGCAAAATTATTTCTAAGCACAAGAAAATGCACTAAAAATGTTCTTAAACTATATCAATGATCAGATTTTTTTATATATGCATTACCAAAATTGACTCAAGGAGAAATAAAAAACCTAAAATCATCAATAATTTAAAATTTATTTCCCCCAAGGCAACACAAGATGGTTTTATAGGTAAGAGTTACAAATATTCAAGAAATAATTTTTATATTGTACAACTTTTCCAAACAATAGGGAAGATTTAAAAGCTATATCAACTCATTTTATGCTATCACTATAACTGATATTAAACCAAGACAAAAATTAAAAATGTATAAACATATTTTACTTAGAAACACATATAAATTTCTTTCACAAACACTACAAGTCCAATCTGATATTGTATTTATTTATTTATTTACTTACTTATTTATTATTTTGGGGTACCAGGGATGATTGAACTCAGGGGCATTCAACCACTGAGCCACATCCCCAGCCTTATGTTGTATTTTATTTATTTAGAGACAGGATCTCACTGAGTTGCTGAGACTGGCTTTGAACTCGAGATCCTCCTACCTCAGTCTTGAGCCACTGGGGTTCCAGGTGTGCGTCACCATGCCTGGCCTGTATTTATTTTTTAATGTTTCATGACCATGATAGAAATGACTAAAAATGCTATCAATAAATTCACTAAATTCATATATGAATGAAAATATATGTAATCATCTCTAGAAATTTAAAAATGGAATAGATTCATAACAAAACTCTTATTAATAAGAAATGAAACTTTATTTAAAAAAGAATAGATAAGAACTTCTTTAACATAATAAATCTACTCCTTTATCATCTTAAAAATAAAGTTTGAGAAGTATTACCACTTAAGTATAGATCAAGAACAAGGTGGCCATTATAAATTTCTGTCAGTCAGTGCAATCAGATAAGAAAAGAAACAAAAAATAAAAAGAATCAAAGGGAAGGGATACATTTTTAATATTTTCAGACTATGATTATCTGCACAGAAAAATCAAAAAACAATGGACTGTTAAAATAACATGAGGTCAGAAAAATTGCTGGCTACAAAAATAACAATCAAAATTTATTAACTATTCTTTTATGCCAACAGTAAAAATTTAGAAAATGTAATTGGAAAATAAAATTAAACCATTTATTAAAGCAAAAACACTTACAAATTTATAAAAAATAAACCTCTAAAATTAGCATATGCATATCAGAGAAAACATTCAACCTTTGTTTTTTTGGGACTGGCATATTTCATTTAGTGTGATAGTCTCCAGCTCCATCCATTTTCTAGCAAATGTCATCATTTCATTCTTCTTTAAGGCTGAATAATATTCCATTGGGTATATGTGCCACATTTTCTTTATCCATTCATCTGTTGAAGGACACCTAGGTTGGTTCCATAGCTTTGTTATTGTGAGTTGATCTGCTATGAACATTGATGTGGTTGCTTCACTGTAGTATTGATTTTAAGTCCTTTGGGTATAAACCAAGGAGTGAGATAGCTGGGTCAAATGGTGGTTTCATTTCAATTTCTCTGAGAAATATTCATACTGCTTTACAGATTGGTTGCACCAATTTATAGTCACACCAGCAATGTATGACTTACCAACATTTATTGTTATTTGTATCTTGAAAATTGCCATTCTGACTGGGGTGAGATGAAATCTTAATGTATTTTGATTTGTGTTTCTCTAATTGCTAGAGATGTTGAACATTTTTTTATATATTGGTTGAATGATTATATTTCTTTCTTCTCCTGTGAAGTGTCTGTTAAGTTTCTTATCCCATTTATTGATTGGATTACTTGGTTTTTTGGTGTTAAGTTTTTTGAGTTCTTTAAATATGCTGGAAATGAATGCTCTAAGTGAGTGTGGTAAAGATTTTCTCCAATTCTGTAGGCTCCCTTGTCACATTATTGATTGTTTACTTTGCTGAGAAGAAGCTTTTTAGTTAGAATCCAGTCCCATTTATTGATTTTTTAATTTGTCTTCTCATACTTTAGCAGCCTTGTAAAGGAAGTCAGGTCCTAAGCTGACACAATGAAGATTTGGGCCTACTTTTCCTTCAGTTAGGTACAGAGTCCCTGTTCTAGTTCATTTCTAATTTCATTCCATTTGATCCACTTACAGTTGAGTTTTGTGCAGGATGAGAGATAAGAGTTTAATTTCATTTTGCTACATATGGATTTCCAGTTTTCTCAGTACCATTTGTTCAAGATGCTATCTTTTCTCCAACATATGTTCTTGGAACCTTTTTCTAGTATGAGATAACTATATTTATGTGGGTTTGTCTCTGTGCCTTCTATTCTGTACCATTGATCTACAAGTCTTTTGCCATGCCAATATCATGCCATTTTTGTTACTATGGCTCTGTAGTATAGTAAAAGCTTTGATATTATGATGCTTCCTACTCCACTCTTCTTGCTAAGGATTGCTTTGACTATTCTGGGTCTCTTGAATAATGAATTTCATGATTGCATTGTAATATTATGAATACTATAATTGGAATTTTAATAGGAATTGCATTAAATCTGTATAGTACTTTGGGTACAGCCATTTTGACAATATCGATTCTGTCTATCCAAGAGCATGGGAGATCTTTCCATCTTTTAAGTTCTTCTTCAATTTCTTTAGTGTTCTGTGGTATTCATTGAAGAGGTCTTTCACCTCTTTTGTCATATTGATTCCCAAATTATTTTTTGTTTGTTTTGTTTTGTTTTGGGTTTTTTGTTTTGTTTTGTTTTTGAGGCTATTGTGAATGGAGTGGTTTTCCTAATTTCTCTTTCAGTGGATTTATCACTGAACATGTTTTATTTATGGGTGTTGATTTTATATCTTGCTACTTTGCTGGATTCATTTACTGGTACTAGAAGTTTTCTGGTGGAATTTTTTCATCTTCTAAATATACAATCATGTCATTTGTCTTATTTTGGTATCAGGGTGATACTAGCTTTATAGAATGTGTTTGGAAGGGTTCCCTCCTTTTCTCTTTCACAGAATAATTTGAGGAGTATTTTTGAAGGTCTTCTATAACTCAGCTGAGAATCCATCTGCTCCTGGGCTTTCTTGATTGGTAGGGTTTTGATGGTGCTTTCAATTTTATTGCTTGAAATTGATCTATTTAAATTGTGCATGTCCTCCTGATTCAGTTTGGGTAAGTCATACGTCTCTAGAAATTTGTCTATGTCTTCAAGATTTTCTATTTTATTGGCGTATAAATTTTCAAAGTAGTTTCTGATTATCTTCTGTATTTCACTAGTGTCCATCATGATACTTCCTTTTTCATTGTGAATTTTAGCAATTTGTGTTTTCTCTCTCCTTCTCTTCATTAGCATGGCTAAGGGTTTATCAATTTTATTTAGTTTTTTCAAAGAACCAACATTTTGGTTTGGCAGTTTTTTGAATTGTTTGTTTCAATTTAATTTATTTCAGCCCTGATTTTAATTATCTTCTGTCTTCTACTACTTTCAGTGTTGATTTGTTCCTCTTTTTCTAGGGCTTTCTGATGTAGTATAATGTCATTTATTCCTTGACTGTCTACTCTTTTAATGAATGAGCTCAATGCAATAAACTTTCCTCAGCATTGCCTTCATAGTATCCCAGAGACTTTGATTTTTTTTATCAGTATTCTTATTTACCTCTAAGTATTTTTTTGTTTTATCCCTGATTTCCTCTGCTATCCATTCATCATTCAAAAGCATATTATTTAGTCTCCAGGTGTTAGAGTACCTTCTATTTCTTATTATATCATTGATTTCTAATTTCATTCCATTATGGTCTGATAGAATACAGGGTACCATCTCTACTTTTTAAATTTTGTATTTGTTATAAGTTGCTTTGTGGCCTAAGATATGATCTATTTTAGAGAAGGATCTGTGTGATGCTGAAAAGAAAGCATATTCACTCATTGATGGATGGAATATTCTATATATGTCTGTTAAGTCTAAATTTTGATTATATTATTTAGTTATATAGTTTCTTTGTTTAGTTTTTGTTTGGAGGATCTATCCGGTAGTTATAGAGGTGTGTTAAAGGCATCCAGTATTACTGTGTTGTGATCTATTTGATTCTTAAAATTGAGAAGAGTTTGTTTCACGTACATAGATGCTCCATTGTTTGGGGCATAATTATTTATGATTGTTATGTCTTGCTGATGTATAATTCCCTTAAGCAGTATGGAATGTTCTTCTTTGTCCCTTATGATTAATTTTATCTGACATGAGGATTGAAATGCTTATTTGTTTACAAGATCCACATAAATGTTTTTTCCCATTCTTTCACCTTCAGTCTGTGGATTTCTTTGCCTATGAGGTGAGTCTCTTGGAGATAGTTTATTGTTGGTTCTTATTTTTTAATCTAATCTGGCAGTCTATGTCTTTTGAATAATGAGTTTAGGCAATTAACATTCAAGGTTATTACTGAGATATGATTTGTATTCCCAGTCATTTTTGTTGTTGTTAATTTGAATTGTTTTCTCCAATGATTGACTACTCCTTTAGTGTAGTTCCTCCCTTTGCTGGCTTTCACTTTTTTAATTTCATATTCATGGAATATTTTGTTGAAAATTTTCTAGAATGCCAGCTTTTTAGTTGTGAATTCTTTTAACTTTTCTTTATCATTGAAGGTTTTTATGTCATTCTCAAATATGAATCTCAGTTTTGCTGTATATAGGATTCTTGGCTGGCACCCATTTTCTTTCAGAGCTTGGTATATTTTATTCTAAGACCTCCTAGCTTTGAGAGTCTTGACTGAGCAATCATCTGAGGTCCAAATTGATTTCCCCTTATACATAATTTGATTTTTTTTCTCTCACAGCCTTTAAGATTTTATCTTTATTCTCTGTGTTAGTAATTCTTATTATAATGTGTCTTGGTATGGGTCTGCTGTAATTTTGCACACTTGGGGTCCTGTAAGCCTCTTGTATTTGATTTTCCATTACATTCTTCAGGTTTGGGAACTTTCATGCTATTATATCATTGAAAAGATTGTGCATTTCTTTGGTTTATATCTCTGCTCCTTCATCTATTCTGATAACACTTAAATTTGGTCTTTTCATATTATCCCATAATTCTTGGAAGTTCTGTTCAGGGTTTTTAACATTGTTACTCCATCGTCAACTTTAATTTCAATATTATAAGTTTTGTCTTCATTGCTTGAGATTCTGTCTTCCAAGTGGTCTAGTCTGTTGGTGATGCTTTCCTTTGAATTTTTATTTTGGTTTATTGATTCCTTCATTTTGAGGATTTCTTCTTGATTTATTTTCAGAATCAATCTCTGCCTCTTTATTGAAGTAATCTTTCACCTCCTGAATTCTATCTCAGATATCACTCCTTACATCATCCTTTACATTATGGATCAATTTAACTATGTACATTCTAAACTCCTCTGTCATTTCTTCTACTGTGTTATCAATGGCTTCTATTATTGGAACATCCTGGTTTGTTTGGAGAAATTTTTTCCCTTACTTTTTCATGTTCTTTGTGTGTCTTCCCATCTAACAGTATGAATCTGAGGCAGTTCAGTTTCTACCCTGTAGAATAATAGTAACCCTGAAGGCTTCTAGTACCTCACCTTTAAGGAGGAAACCAATATTTATAGCACCCAAATGAAAACAATATACAGCATTAAACCAAATAGCTTCTATTAAGGTGTCTACAGTTTTGTCATAATAAACAGAAATGATGTGTTCAATTATTTTCTATAATATAAACAGTATGTTTGCAAAAGTTTTTATAATTTCAGATGATGGGAAAAGAGAGAAAAGTAGTAAAGGATGTGATGTTTATGAGGAAGGAGGAGAGAAGATAGAAGGAAAAATATAGGAAGAGTTAAAGAGTAATTAATAGAGGTTGGCTGTTAGCAGGAGAAAAGAAAGAAAATCTAGGGAAACAGATAAGTGATATATATATATATATTAGAAAATGTATATTAGAAAATGAAAGAATATACAACAAAGCTGTAATATACTATTCAAACATTCCAATCCTCAATAAACTGATGCATGGAAAATATTTGTTTTTTTTAAATGGTAAGATATGAGAGAGAAAAACAAAGGATCTCAATGGAAAATTGAACAATTATTTCCATTAAAGTTCAATAGTTTCTCAGCCTCCCTTCTCAGCAGAAATGTGGAGTTGTCTGGAGTTTGGCAGATCCACCCTCATGATGGTGAGGGTTCCTAGGGTGGGAGGGTTAGTCCTAGAAGCAGAATCCCTGGCGGTAGGGTGAAGGCTAGGTATGCTCTGGTCTCTTTGCTGTGTGCCAATTGGTCTGGAGATTATGCATCAGTGCTCCTCTGGGGCCCAGCAATTGACAGCCAACATTGGAAGACTACATCACAGGAATCTCCTTTGAGTTCCACTAATGTATCATAGGAGCCTGTTCTTAGTCCCTAAGTATATTGCAGACCTCACAATTCCTGGCCTCTGACTTAGTCTCCAAACTCCATCTCTCCACCCTACTCTTATGAATTCCCAATTAGGCACTACTTCTCTGCCAGTCAGTCCTGAGGTCTGGGCACCAGGATCTGTGTGCCAGTCACAGACAACTATTCTGAATCAAGTGCAGGCCAGCTACATAGCTTCAAATGATGGGCCAGGTTGGGGGGCTAGGTAGGGGTTAGGAGACTGGGGACTGGGGAGCTGAAGGACCCTGTTTAGTGACAGAATGATGCCAGTTCTGCCAGGACCAGTGGGTTGATGGATACCAGACTGGGGAGGGAGTCAGGGACCAGGTTGGTGCCAGGACCCCCAAGTGCTGACCCAAGTGTGCCCTGGAAACATAGTGGTGCTGAATTGGCTGGCCAGGTGAGCCAAGAGAAAGACGAGCTCACACCCTCTTCCAACCTTCCAACCCATTGTGGCCTGCCCTGTCAGTCCCTGCAAGCTTCAGGACTTGCAGAGTTGGGGAGAGAGCAGCCTCTTTTATCTGTGTTCCCCAGGCAAATTCTCCCAGTTTCTAACTGTTCACAGGATTGCTAGGCTCAGACAGGCCCATGCAGAACTAGCTGAAAACTCATGAATCTGGGTTTCAGTTTCATAGGCTCCACCACATTGAGTCCCAAGATAATTCCTGGATTGTGGATGATTGATAAACTCCAGCGGAAAGGGTTTTTAATTTTTTAATCTAATTAATAAATTAAGCAGTGTGTGGTTCAGCTACAGCAGATTGCCCCTCCAGTCTAAAGATTTTTCACTCTAAGCCTCAGGGTGATGTGATATTCCCGCTGTCTGAGTTCTGGGTAGCCAAGCTAAGAGAAATAATGCTGCCTCACACTATTCCAGTATCTTCCTTCCCCCTTGAAATTTTAAACAAGGGAAAATAAAAAATAAACTAAACAGTTTAAAATTAACTAGCTCTATGTGTCCATGTGTATATAATATGAGGAAAAAATCTCAAACCGTAGGGTTGACTGAAATAAGCAAAGGCAACTGAAATAAAGTATAAAATTATATTAAGGTGATATTAAAAGATGTGATACAAGTTAAAGCAAAATTTTTAAACCCACCATCTTTCTTAAGGGCCCATGTAAATATAGAAGTATATTTTTCAAAATTACTGGATACACATGCAACTTATAATAGCAGCTGCCTCCAAAGAGCAGCTGGAAGACAATGAGCCTGGGCATTTGTGGTCCAAAGATATTTTAGCTGTCTCTAAATTTTCCTTCTTAAAAGAAAAATTGGGAGCAAAAGTGGCAAATATTATATTATAGGTGGTATTACTATTTATGCTTGTTATTCTTTATATATTTTTAATATCTCAAAGTTAAAAGACAATAAATAAAACAACTACACTGTAAAGTCCTAGGGAGACACTGACATTATGGCAAATTTGGCCACCAACCAAATCTCCAACCCATCTCATGATGTGTCCTATCCCTTTAAGCATTTCTGAGAATCTCTAAGGAAATGACCACATGCCTTCACCCACTTGAACAAACCTCCTCTAGTTCTCTTTGTTCTATCCACTGTCCATGAGGCTATGTAAAGGCATCCACTCACTTTGAAGTTTAAAGCCCTTCTTCATCAAGGATACAGATCTTAGATGATGAAAAAGCCACTGATCCTTAAAGTGTCCATAGTACTTGGGTTCCACAAGGAATGAAGATTTCTTAACCCACAGTGAATGAATGTTTCTTAAGCCCTCAAATAGAAAATGAACACAGTCTCATTAACACTACTCAAAAAATTGATATTTACTCATCTATGAGCAAAAACACATATGCACGCACTCAAGGTTTTTTCAATACTTATACAACCAAAATTATACTTAGAAAACTTCTTATGACTTTGAAAGCATTATTTATAATCTCATTAGTTTTCAGAATATTACAGCTAAAATTCTGCTAGGGCTTAGGCACAAAACACTTTCTGTTCACCCCTTTCCCTAGCAATCTTTTTGTTCATTCTCCCACATCTTGCGACATCTTTGTTCACCCTGACACTGCCTGTCTTCCTATGCCCTAAGATATATTTCACTTGTAAGGCACAAAATCTTTCTGACTAATGGGTGTGAGAAGAGGCAAAGGAGTAGTATCCTGATGTTGGTCATGGTAGGGAGAATTTCTTCACTGATTCAGAATATAAAAAATGCCTATCACCACAAGGACTATGCCAAGTGTAAGGTTTGATGAAGGGAATATAGATAACTTTTGCTCTCAGAGAAAGTAGAAACAACCTGAGCAAATCAAATGAGGAACAGCAATGAGGAATGCAGAAATCAATCATGTGGATTGGGAGAGGGAAATGAGGGCCAAGAAAATATCTCAACTAAAATAGGTTGGGAAATGACAGCCTTCCTCATGTAATAAATCAAAGTCCAGCGATGAACCTACCTTCCATAACATTCCACAGTCAAAGTGGTCCCTGATTAATCTTTTTTTTTTGCTGTTTTTGTTCCATATTCATTTATTACTGCTTTATAGTTGTATATATTGTGTGTGGTTTGTTATAAATTTCTCCTCCTTCCTACTCCTGATCCCTTTCCTCTACTCCACTAATCTATTTTCTATTTTAATGAGATTCCCCACATTTTCCCCCTTTTCCCCCTCTAACTTTCACAAATGAGAGAAAACATATGACCCTTGACTCTGAGTTTGGCTTATTCTCATTAACATAGTGTTCTCAAGTTCCATTTTCCTATAAATGACAATTTTGTTTTTCTTTATGACTGAATAAAACTCCACTGTGTATACTTACCACATTTTCTTTACCCATTCATACATTGATAGATACCTAGACTCATTTCATAGTTTTGCTATTGTGAATAGTATATAAATATGGGTACTATGATGAGTAAGTTCTTTAGAATAAATACCAAGTAGTAGTATAGCTGAGTCATATAGTGGTTCCATGTCTATTCTTTTAAGAAACTTCTGTACTGATTTTAGTAGTGGTTGTACTAATTTATAATCCCACCATAACATAAAAGTATTCCTTTTTCTGTAGATCCTCTCCAGCATTTATTATTATTTCTATTCTTGATGGCTACCATTTTGACTGGAGTGAAATTTATGAGATATTTCTCTTTAATTTTTTTGTCCGTTTATTAATTGGATTATTGGAGTAGGGGGATTGATTTTTTTTAGTTCTTTATATATTCTGGAGATTAATACTCTATCAGAAGATTAGCAAGTGAAGATATTCTCCAATTCTGTAGGTTCTCTCTTCACATTCTTAATTGTTTTCTTTGCAGTGAAGAAGCTTTTTAATTTGATGCCATCCCATTTATTAACTCTTGGAATTATTTCCTGAGCTTTATAGGTTCCATTGAGAAAGTCCTTACCTATGCCTATATGCTGGAGTGTTGATGCCATGTTTTCCTCTGGGAGTTGCATACTTTGTAGTCTAATTCCTAGGTCTTGGATTCCTTTTCAATTTACTTTTTTTGTAGGGTTATAGAGAAGTTTTTAATCTTGTTCTTCTACATATGGATAATCAATTTGTTTAAAAGGCTGTCTGCTCTCCAATATTTTTAGGACCTTTGTCAAGGATCAGATAACTGTACATGTATGGGTCTGTTTGTATGTCTTTCTATTCTGTACCACTGGTCTATGTATCAGTTTTTATTTCAGTGCCATGCAGTTTTTGTTACTGTGGCTCTATAGTATACTTTCAAGTCAGGTATTGTGATGCTTCATTATTGTGCTGTTGGCTTAGAATTGCTTTGTCTATTCTGGGTCTTTTGTTTTTACAAATGAATTTTAGGACTGGATTATCTAGTTCTGTGAATAATGTCATAGGTATTTTGATGCAGGTTGCATTGAATGTGAATATTGATTTTAGTAGTATGGCCATGTTAACAATGTTAATTCTACCTATCCATTTTCTTGTGTATTCTTCAATTTCTTCAATATTCTATAGTTTTTATTGTAGAAGTCTTTCACCTCCTTGGTTATATTTATTTCTAGGTTAGTTTTGTTGTTGCTGTTGTTTTGTTTGTTTGTTTGTTTGGTGGCAAGGAGAGGTTATTTGTTGAGACTATTGTAAATGGAATTGTTTTTTCTGATTTCTTTCTCAGCAGATTCATTATTATTGTATAGGAAAGATATTGGTCTTTAATGTGGATTTTGTAACCTGCTGCTTTGCCAAATTTGCTTATTAGCTTTAGCAGTCTTTTGGTGAAACTTATAGGATATTCTAAATATAAGATCATATCATCCGCAGTAACAATTTGACTTCTCCCTATGCTGGGGATATATGTATAGCTCAGTTGGTAGATGCTTGCCTCACATGCACTAAAGCCTTGGATTCAATCCCCACCACCACACACACAAAAAAAGAATCTTAACTCATGTTTTTAGTGAAGACACAGAAATAAAACAATCTTAAATGTTTTCCATTTACCAATTTGTGAAAACACATTTAATGCTTAAATATATGGCCTCATGGAATTTAAGAAGTCAAGAGTACTTGATTTTATATTTAGCAATTGATGTTTTAGCACTTCATAAATTAATCAAATGTATCCTCTAACACATTTATGAAGATTAATTGCATTTATGTTAAATATAATTTACTAATTTTAACTATAAAAACCAAGATATTGGACAGATATGGTCAACAGTATTAGCCATATCTTCCCAATTGAAGAAAAATCCCAGAAGCAATGGATATTACATTCTAGACATGTTATAGAAACCAATACTCTGACAACCTAGAAAAAAATTGAGTTAGTAATTTTAAAGACATTTTTCCTCTCATCTATTTACCTAATTTCAATTGAACTTTTTTTTTAAGTCTCGTGAACTAAAAGGTATTTGGATCCATTTCCCATTTAAATTTTAATTTATGAGCACTCATTTATCTATATGTCAATTTTGATACCATGTATGTGATATATAGACACAAGGCACATATGTAGACACAAAAATACAATACACAGGTGTGTGCACACATATAAGACAGACAGAAAACAAAGATCTTGTAGCTTTTTGCAGGTAAATCTCCACAAGTAGGAGAAATCACTACAGATGTTTATTAAAACTTATATTAGATCTAATCTGTTAGAAATTAAAATAAAGCCTATCAGACTTTTACATTATGACTTAAATATAGGGCAGGCATGTACACTTGGAAATGTTAGGTGTAATGCCTGACAGTCAGTGGACACTAAAATCAAAGATTCAGATTGCCAGTTGTCCTCGATAAATATCAGATTTATTCCCCAAATCCCCATGTCTATGTCCTTCTTAGGATTTTATGAAGGATATTTTTTCCAATGCATTTGAGAGAAAATCCTTGAAAATTGACCTCTGAACAAAGAGTGTAAAAACCTCTATAGTCAGATAAAAGAAGACTGATCAGAAAAATATATTAATTGGGCATGCAGGATCAGATGTAAATTCACCATAATATAATGAGCTCAAAATTATAGAATTTTTTTTAAAAAAGGAGTTCTAAAAAATGAAACAGCTATAATTATTCTAGTAAAGGAGTATGCAAGAACATCTTTATCAGGTCAGAGTGCACTTTTAGGTCAGATTAGACTCAGTTCAGATATTTGAAGAATATGAAAGTCCTGAAATCCTCAGGTAAAGATTCTCAAGGAAAAGAAGACTTGTATATATGAGATAATTCCACTTTTCTTCCCTGTGCTGTAGCATTTAGGGAAGAACTTGTTAAGAAAGCAGGATAGTAAAGTGTGAGAGCAGATAAGATAGCCAGCCATTTAGGTCCCACAGTGACTTGAATTTAAAAGTGACACCTTTTATCTTTCATCTCAAACTGGTTTTGGTCAATCCTCTCTGCAATTTACATTTCAGATGCACATCTTGGAGAGATAGAGATATGGCAGAATCTAAGAAGTAAGGAAAGCTACTGCTCTGAGCTTGAGAGGCAAAACCTCATACATAGAGCATTTTAACCATTGTTTCTTTTGTAAGATCAGTCTCTTAAGGTATGGTGCTATAGTTTATGTTTCCTCTGAAGACCCCTTTTCATTCCCCAGTTGGTAATCAGGCCAGGTTTGGGTGAAGAAAATTGTGAGACATCACTTCCCATTACTTTTGAGGATGAGACTCTCCCCTCTAAACAACATGAACTGAATGAAAGAACAGAAGCACCAATGAACTATCTCTTTGGCTAGGGGACATCTTTCCAATATTGGAGCCTCTAGCTCCTGAAGCTTCTAATGGCCAAAAGTTTCTGCCCCTCCTTCCATGCATGACCTCTGGATTTAACTGCTGCCTCACCAGTATGGTCATAACCTCTGCTTTTTTCATGGGTGGCTATAAAAAAGATACAAGCCTCCAGATTATCCACACTTACCATGTGATTTATAATCCCTGGGAGAACATGGGACCCCTTTTTTTGTAATGAATCTTCATCTGTGTTAATCCTACCATTAGTTAATAAACTTTTTTGAAGGGGAGGACTGGGCCTCACTTAGAATGGAGGATCATAGTTGAATCTATGTTACATTTTTGGCATAATTTGGGTTTTTTAAATAAGGTTTGAGAAATCCTTAGGCCTCCACATAGGAATCTCAGACTATTTCCTTCTATTTACAGAA
This sequence comes from Marmota monax, assembly GCF_021218885.2. Taxonomy (NCBI): domain Eukaryota; kingdom Metazoa; phylum Chordata; class Mammalia; order Rodentia; family Sciuridae; genus Marmota; species Marmota monax. Next base: position 13,909 of record NW_026694799.1, read on the forward strand.
CAGACCAAAAGCTGTAGAATAGTATTAGAATTTATATTTCGCTCTTATGGCCATGGTTCTCTATCAGTGAGTTTGTATTGAGACCATGTTTGTCAGTAGCAGAACACTAGGTGTAAAGGCTAGAATAAAAAGTTTATGCTCGCTATGATTTGAAGGAATTCCAGGAGGAGAGGAGGACATCTAGTGTTTGCTACATGCTTAATGCCCTTTTTCCCCAAGGAATCTAAGCCAAAGGTGAATTGAAAGGGTATGGGTATAAATCTCCCTTTTTGCAGTCACACAGGAGGCAGAAACAACAATAGGAATCCCTACAGGCTTGTAAAGACTTAATATGTAAATAAAAGGAACCCAAGCAATTCTTTATGAACCACTCCATGTAAAATGTCTCTCTCTCAATGGCTAGAGTCTGATCAGGGAAGGGAGAGGAGCTAGCTTGGAAGAGTGAAGATTGGCTCATCCCAAAGTGTATGTCACTGGGACTTTGACTCAGCATCACTTGACTGACCAGAAGCCACAGAATACCCCTTCATGGCTGTTGGGAGAGGAGGTCAGAAAAGAAACCTTTCAGATTTACTGGACAGTGGCCCTGGCCTTTTGTTTCAACCCTTTGTTCCTTTCCAAATTTCCAAAGGCAAACTGGGATTAGGGACATTGTCTACTGATTCCAGATACTCTATGAGCCTGGATAGAATCGTGAGAAACAGTTTTGGCAGAACCCAACATGCCTGACCCACAGGACAGTTGATTAAGAGCCACCTAGTCCATAAATCCTGTCACCAGAGTCTTATAGAATGGTGGCTTACACTAACTCCATTTAATTAGCCAACAGATGTCCATCATTGTTTGCCAGAAAGAGAGAGAACACACTTCAAAAAACTGTGGAGTGCAGAGAAGCTTACCTCAGTGGCAATCCCAGCAAAGCCCCCATCTGACACCAGTCTTGAAAATCAGGATCGGGTCCCCATTCACCCAGCATTGAAGATTAAACACCCAAGAAATGCTGAGGCAAGAGCAAAAAGTGAATTTTATTTAAGAAATATAACAGAATGTATGTGTGCATGGGGAGACAATCCTTCAAAGAAGAAACGGTCCAGAGCTGGTGTCAGAAAGAGTGGGGGTTTCCTGCACCTTTATATATTTTAGGCTTTCTTTCTTCTCATGACCCCTCCTTCCACTCTGTGATGGAAAGGTTACCCAAAGGTAGGAGGGGAGCTGTAGAGGGTGATTGCTACTGACGTAAAGTGTAGTCCTCTCCTCTCCGCAGAGACTGTTAGCAACCAGGTTACAGGAAGTGTTATCTATCCATTTCTTTCTTTCTTTCTTTCTTTCTTTCTTTCTTTCTTTCTTTCTTTCTTTCTTTCTTTCTTTCTTTCTTTCTTTTTTTCTTTCTTTCTTTCTTAATTGGCTACCTGTTCTTTGACCTGGTCTCAATGTCACATTTTCTATTCATAATTTGTGTATTCCTGTGTTGAGTTTTGTGCATCTGTTGGATGGATTTACCTTCCATTACTTTCTTTGGGCCTTTTTAGGGCATGGCTTTCTCTTGCCAAAGTGCCTAGAAAGATCTAGATTGAGACTCCCTCATAGAATTTACAGGCTTTGTGTTAATTCTTTGTTTTTCTTGTAGGAGTAAATGTGCATAAGTGGGACCTAAGGGCCCACCACTAGCCTGGTTATTACTTTAAAATTTTGCCTCTTGTATTCTTTGTATTAAAGTATAGATAAAGTTTGAGTGTCATTATTTTCTGTGTGAAGCAAAATGCACTATCTTTTGGCTAAGTTTAGTTCAGCAGCAGTGTCTCTACCCTTTGAACGTGTAGTGTCCCTACAGATTTCTAGTACTTCACAGAAAAGAGAAAATAAATAATAGCAACAACCAATTCAAACAATAAATAGCAATAAAATAAATACACTGTGCCTACTATGATATCTACAATACTACTCTCCACAGAAATAGGAATGGTAATATCAGCAACTGCCAACGGCAAAAACATCAAAGTTAACTATATCATCTACAGCAGTAATAACTGCAACAACATGAATGGCAGGAATTACATGAAACAAATATTTCTAAAAGATGATTTAAAATCGCTCATTAAGATAAAAAGTGTGATAATGTAAAAGAGAGTTTAGAATGTTCAAAATGTAAATAAACAGATGTAGAGAAGAAGGAAGAGAAAAACTAGGGAAGTAAAGTGAGAAAGAACAAGAGTATGTGGCTGTTAACTCACGGACTCATGGTTTCAGAGGTCTTAGTCCATAGAAGGCCAACTCCATTTCTTGGGGCTCAAGGTGAGGCTGAATGTCTTGGTAGGAGAGTGTAGCAGAGGAAAGCAGCTCACATCAGGAATCAGAGAGAGAGTTCACTTGGCAGATACAAATATAGACTCAAAGCCATGCCCCAACTCCCACCTATTCCAGCCACATCCTACCACTTCAGTTACCACTCAGTTAATACTTGTCAGGGGATTAAATCACTGATTGGGTTGGACTCTTACAGCCCAATCATTTCTCCTCTGAGCCTTTTTGCACTGTCTTACAAGAGAGCTTTTGGGAGACAACTCACATCTAAACCATAACAGCAAGCTTTGGGAGTTATTAATCCTTTCCTCTTTTTATGTTGCTCACCAAGCTACCAATTAAAGTGGTTAACGATTTCTAGTAGTTCACCAAATAATAACAACAAATGCAAACAATGTAGAGCATTAAAGCAAACAGTTCCTGCTATGATGTTTACAATGTTAATTGTCACAACAAACAGAAATGATTGAATAAGTTATTGCCTACAATAAAAAACAGTAAGTTTGCAGAAGGATTTACAATTTTGAGTGGTGAACAGGGAGAGAACAGAAATAATATAGGATGTGATGATTATTAGGGAGGAGGAGAGAAGATAGAAGTAAAAAATGAAAGAATGAGTGAAAGAGTACAATAGAGATTGGACACAAAGAGAAAGAGGATCAAGGGAAACAGATAAGTGAGGTGGGAAAATATACGTGTGTGTGTATGTGTGTAGTAAAAGTTTAAAAAATTAAAAATAAATATAAAAGAATACAAAACAAAACTTCAATATTAGGTGGGTCATCTGGAGTATGATACATGCTCCACCCTCAGGGTGGGGTTGCTAGAGTAAGAGAGGTAAGTCTTAGGCAAACTCCTGGAGGCAGGGTTTAGGCTCAGGTATGTCCCAGGATCTACACTGAATGCCAATTGGCCTAGAGATTTTAAATCAGCATACCTGCAGGGCCCAGCAATTGTTGGTCCATACTGAAATATCCCCAGGGATTTCAGCATCTCCCCTTGGTTCTACTCACATGCTGGAAAAACCAATTCTTAGTCCCTGGGCATCTTGTTTCCTAGTTTCAAGTTCAGTCTCCAAACTCAACCTCTCCCTCCCTGTCCCTTTCCAAGTCCCGGCCAGGTGCCTCTTCCCTAGCAGATCCTGCAAGCAGCCTGATTTAGTGGGGAGGAGGGAGGAGCACCGGTTTCCACAATCAGTTGTCCCCTGGGTAAACCTCTCTCCCTGTTTGATTTCTCCTGGTCATTTAGACATACTCTTTGTTGTGCTATGTGGGTTTGCCAGGCCTGTTTTTCAAGCCAAACTCAGTTTTACCAAGAATCAGCTTCCTTAATTGCCACCCCTGCACGGCAATTGCAAAATGGTCCTTCCTCTGTCCTCCACACCCGGGCACTGGGAGAGAACGGGCTTCTTGCTCACACAAGGGTATTATGCAGCACACCTTTCAGTTTAGTCAGGCAGTGTCTTTGAGCTATAGACTCTCCGTACCCAGGCACACTGCAGGCCTCCTAAAAAATGTGGGTTCCTTTAATTCCCTTATCCTTCCACTTTGCTCATGGAGGGACCACTCTAGCTGGCATCTCTGCTGGCAGCAGCAGCTGGAGGACTGGAGATTTCTTCCTTATTATATCCAACCTCCTGAGTCCCCAATCTGCTTTGAATGTCCAGTATTCAATTCCAGTAAATTTCCTGCTTGTTTTTTTTTTAATTGTTCACCCACCTAGCTGAGAAGCTGCCTATCTGCTTTCTTGGTTTCATACCATGATGGAGCCAGGAAAACAAGCCATCTTGCCCAATACACTCTTTTTCTTTGTTCAATGCACTCAATTTTCTGAGTAAGATACTCTGACTGTTCAATATTGAATTTTAGTGAAATCTCTCTTTCACCCACCTCACAGAGAAGCAGTCCTCCTGCTACTTGAATGATGAGCCATGAAGCAACTGAAAATGCAGCCTTCTTCTAATCTGCCATATAGAATCTCCTTCGTGCTTACTCTTTCAGTATCTGACACTTACCCTGGAAATGACATCAGTGAAAGACTATTTCTCTTTTATCATATAAACACACTAATTTTTTTCTTTTTTATTGAAGCAAAATCTATGACGTCTACAAGTAAGTTTTATGTTTCTCTCAATTTTACTGTTGATATTAATTTCTTATGGTATATACGTAGAGTCCCTTTTAGTATTAATGTACCAAGAGATATGATTTGTGTTTCTGATACTTTGGTAATTTTTTAGTACTCCTAACATTATAGCTTCCAGTTTCTTATTCCTACTTTCAGTGGTGTGCTCCATTTTCAGCTATCGATGGCCATAACTGGAGGCTATAATTGAATTGCTTAGGTACCTAATGTGATGCTATGATTGCTATGATAATAAGTATTTATCAAGTACTTAAAATGTGGCAGGCACTATACTCAGGGCTTTTCATAGGCATACACGTTATACCAAATAAGTATTATTATTCCTATTACACAAAGAAAAAAAAATTGTGAGACTAGGTAAATGGTCCATGACCCCACAATTCCAAGTACCAGTTCTCCCCTCTCTAGCATCAAGCAGTGCCTCCATCTAACCAAATGGTGAGAAATATAACCTCCCATTTATAAGACATTTATGTTTATGGAGGAAAATGGGAAAAAACTTTCTAAAAATTAACCTTAAAAAAAGTGATTAGCAATCAAGTCATACTATAATGATCATGATGAACCAACACAATCATTCCAAAGAAGTAAAGGGAAATAGAGAAATAAGAAGGTAACAAAGTGACATAAAAATCTTACCAAAAAAAATCTTACCAATGAATTTTGAAACTTTGAATTGGCAAAAAGTAACAAGGAAGAGGAAATAGCCTCTCCCAATGATTCCATGCTTAGCCTTTCTTTCCAGAAAGTAACCCAAATTAAGAGAGACTTGAACAGGATAACCTGAAGATATTTATTCTCCCACTATATTGGACTGATTCTAAAGAGAGTTTGGTGGTCTCTCAAAATCCTATTTCTAAAAATTCTGGCAGAGTTTGAGAAGTAATTATATTCTTCATTCAGAAACCTCTCATTAATTTATTTACTTGATTTCTTTTTCACAGAAAAGCAAAAGCCAGGTAAGTTATATCCATCAATTCTGAGGTTAGTTCCTACAGGATTATATTCTTTCTGAGCATGAAAGACCTCAACATTCAAGATTTTTTCAATCTCTTTTGTTTTAAATTGAACAACTTTCTCTAAAGTTACTGATAAATGTTTTAGAAGTAAAAATCATATGAATGACAAATCAAATAATGAGCTGGCTAATAGTGACCTGAAATCAGAGATAATAATTTTGAACATTTTAAAAATCAGTTTACTTATTTTTAATTCATTTTTAAATTTGTGTTTTAAATTAACAAAATAAATATACATGCTTATGGGCTACTGTGTCATATGATACAGATACAGACACAGATATGTATACACACACAACATGTGGTAATCAAATTAAGGTAATGAGCATTTCCAACTCTTAAAACATTCACCAATTCTTTGTGTTTGGGGCATAATGAGTTCCTCTGTTCTAATTCTTGATACAATATCTAATGAAGCATTGTGAACTGTAGTCACCCTACTGTGCTATTGAACACAAGGACTTTTTCCTCCTATTTTGAACATTTTTCACAAATTGTCACCTATGGGGAAAATGCTACCTGCTATTTTTATTATTAGAGCTTATAAATGATTTGGTAGAAAGGGGGAAAAAAGTAGGAGATGGCAGAAATCCAACTGAATTTGCAAAGTTAAATTGAGATGTTACTCAAAAAAATTTTTATTAAGGGCCATGTACTAGGCAGTGGAAATGCAGCAGGGACACTACAGGAAAAGATACTAACCCTCTAAATTTACATATGAAATTAAAATTCCTGACATGTTTTATATCCAGAGATGTTGAGGAAAATGGGGTTCAGGGTACAGAGTAGAAGTAGTTCATTTATCCTTCTTCTGGAAATGGAGCTCTCACATCTGACAAATAATTTAGATATTTCTGTCCTTACTCACTGAAGAGTGTCAATGAGAACCATGCTCTCTGTACACATTTTAATGATACCTACATATCTAAGAAATTCCCTTCCTGGTGATATATATGAAATATTCTTGCTATGGGTTTTTCCTAAATGTGGCTATTTCCATTTTAATGGAATATTGATATTTATATTTTCACACCCTTTCCAAATTACCAGAATTCTTTTGGAATGTTTATGATTTTATAGAAAAGAGATCACAAAGATAAATGGAAAAATAAGAATGATAGGTTTTTTTCCTCTCTAGGAAGTTAAAGTGTCTTGCTAAGAGCAAATAAGGCATTTTTACACACTTAGACTTGTAAGGCTATAATAGAGATCATACACTACTATATAATCATACACTACTACTATTATAAGTCTCTAATAGAAATCATACACAACTGCCTGAAGAGGATAAAATAAAAATAACTCACTTGTTTTTCATGCTTTCAAAATGACTATATTACTCTTGAGGGGGGAAAAACTAAAGCAACTCATTATTAAAAGGTTGAAGTTTCCCTTCCTTTTCACCCCAGCAATTCTTTCCTGTCCGGAAACAATATCTGTAAGAATTCTATTATCATTGTCAATTCTGTTATCAGTGTTAACACAAACTCATTATTTGGATTTGGCTTTTAGCACATGTACCAGTAGCTTTCAGTAAGTTCCTTTTTTTTTTTCCATAGAGTGAAGTCCACTGTGCTAGACCCACCTGTGTTTCTTTATATTTAATTGACTAAGTTCTTCCCCATTGGCTCCTAAGTGTCTGAAAAATGAAACTAACAAATAATTTAGGGTGAGATAAAAAAAAATCTTGTGAATTGGCTCTAATAACTTTTCAACAAAAAGAATAATAATTGCCCAATTAAATGCATGGTAGAAATGGTAGAGAAAAGTGGAATAACTCATGAGCAATGAAAAGAGAGGAAAAATGGAAGCAAAATTTTAAGGAAAAGAGGTTGCCAACTATGTGTTATTTTATTTTCCATGAGAAATTAGCCAATAAAAGGAAAATATTTCACCCTTTCAAAATAACTAATACTGGTTTTTAAAAAAGCCTCAAGTAACTCATTGTTAAAGGCTTAGAGCTTTTGCCCTTCCTTTCATCCCAGAAATTTCTGTCAAAACAATACCTATAAGAATTCTATTATCAATGTCAACTTTGTTATCAGTATCAACTAATTCTCATAATTTCTATTTGGATTTTAGCATATGTAGGAGTACCCATCAGTAAGTTCCATTTCTTTTCATAAATCTTGTACAAACTGGGATCCCAAAATGAGGAGAAAATTTCCCTAACTCTGAACTAAATTTCACTTAGTGCTTTCATTTATGAATATTCCCTCTCACACAGCAATTTCCTGAGATATTAATTATTCAGTGGAAAGAAGAAACATTGGACTAAAAGATTGCACAGAAAAGAAACATTTTGTTTTCAAAAAATTTCAAACAGCTTTTAATAACAAACAAAACATTCCATACTGTATCAAGGGAAAAAAAATAGGGTGAGATATAACAAATATGGAGATCCCAAATAGGAATAAAGGAAAAGCAGATTAAGTAGTATAGGGAGAGGAAAGAGAATAACTGCAATTAACATTCAAATTTGCAATTATTTAAAAGTTCTCTGCAGTAAGCCTTCTTACTAGATGAACCAGAAAATAATATACCAGAGCCAGTCACATCAGACTGTAACTATTCCTTTAGTAAATGTTAATGCCTCTTATTCCACTATAGATATCTTTCTTGGGGAGGTTTGGTATCTTCCAAAGATGTCTTTGTTTAACTCCTTGGAAAAATCAAGGCAGGAAACTATATTCTTGCTAAAACATTTTTTTTTGGTTCATGTTATTCTGCCAGTTACTCCCATACCTCTTGGTAAGCTATTATTTGTCTACATCTTAATTCCAGTATCTTTTAATTTTTTTTCCTTAATTAAAGGACCTTTGCATGCATATTTTCCAACCTCTTTTTGCCTCCTTATCATCTACTATTTCCTTAACTGCTGATGAATTTAGAAACTAAAATACACACAAGGATTAACAAAAAATAAATAGGATTAAGAGTAAAGGATAGAAAAATTAAGACCCTGAGATATTGTTTTTCACATAATGAAGAAGAAAATTTAAATATAATTAATGCTGGCAATGTTTTGGTAAATAATATACTTTCATATAATACTGGCACCATTACATTAACATAACTCTTTTAAGAAGTAAATTTGCAGTTTGCTACCAGATTCATAAACAAGAAGAATCTTTTAAACCAATAATTCCTTTCCTAGAGATATGCTCTAAAGAATAATTCTAAATATGGGATAAAACCATTTACATTATATTAATCGGTGTAAAGATGCAAAGGCTATATATTATGATGGTTAAGGAAGGAATCAGCCACATACAGGTTTAAATTTCTGCTAAAATATCAGCTAGGTGGCTTTGGGTAAATTATTTAATCTCTCTAAAATTTTAACTTTTATTATTCCTGTATAGTATTATTTGTAATCATTTCCTTATAAATCTGATGTTCTCATTCTCCCTCCTCCATGTTATGGGAACAACTGATTAATTATAAGTTGGTGTGAAGAATAAATCCCAATGGGTAGAGATAAAAACAGAGAGAGGAGAACATGTGTTGCCAACAGTTTAAACATTATATCAACAACCAACCAAGCCACAAAAGAAATCTAAAGATGAGGAGAAGTGGAGAAATGGGTCTCTAAGATAAAAGACAGAAGGCAGGAAAGTCATAAAATCTAAGTTTGGAAATGGCACCATCAAATCCTTCCTCCTCCTATGTTTCAAGAGTCTTTCCTTGCACATTTTTCAGTGGAGAATTTTCATGAGAAATAATTCATCGATGAATATGAAATTTTGCTTTTTCCCACATTTCCAAAGCAACATGTATGTATATACTTTTCCCTTCTTTGCCTGTTCCTCTTAGAATGGACTTAAAGTTTTCATGTTCTAGTTATTGTGATGTGATTGCCTCACCAACTCTATCAGAAAAAATGTGTTAATTACTCTTTCAAAATAACCCAGAGAGGACCTACTTCTATAGTTTTTGATACAAGATTCTGAAATGCCTCTAGTATTTTAGGCCTTCTGGCAATCAATCAAGAAGATATTCTTCTAAACTGACATTGGTTAATCCAAGCAATTTACATGTTGTAAAAGAGGTAGATATTTTATCAGATGCAAAAATCTCTGTCTGTTGCACTATTTTTAGGAAAATTAGCTCTTAAACAAATTCTGGTTAAGACATTCAGTAGAAATATGACTGATTTGTTTGTGATTCTCATAAATATAATCTTTCAGCAACTTTCCATATTTCCTCCAACCCCCACATAAAGCCAACCATTTTTATCATATGACTATAATCCAACTATTTCCTCAATGACCTATGAGCAAAGAATGTTTTAACCATTGTAGTAACAACCTGTACTGTCATTATTAGCTCATAACTCAGTTATAATTATATGCAATTAATATTTGATACTGAAAGCTAATACTAAATATTAATAATTCCTAATACTGCAGGTTATTCCCTATCACTCCAGTCACCTACAGTTTACATGGTGCTTTAGTTAGCTTTTTCACTGCTCTGACTGAAAAACCTGACATGAACAATTTTAGAAGAGGAAAAGTTCATTTGGGGCTCACAGTTTCAGAGGTCACCAACTATAGACAGCCCGCTCCATTAATGAAAGCAGAGAGAGCACTTAAAAGACAGTAAGTTTGACCACAGTGAGTCATAAATGTGGTGAAAATATAAGGTTCTTCCAACACACTAAGGAATCTGCTATTTTACCATAGTTAATTATACCCTGCTAGATGTGATTGGAACCCTATAGGAAAAAATTAGTGGTGCACTGCTAGAATCCCAGCAACTGGGGAGGCTGAGACAGGAGGATTGCAAGTTTGAAGCAAGCCTCAACAACTTAGCAAGACTCTGTTTCACAATAAAAAATGAAAAGGGCTGAGGATGTGGCTCAGTGGTTAAGCACCTCTGAGTTCGATCCCCAGTTCTAAAAAAAAAAAAGAATTGGGGAAAGGGAGTGGGCAAAAAACAATATTTTTTCAATCCCAAAATTCTACAATTAACCTATAATCTTGTTTGAAGTTTCAGGAATAACTCAAGTATCATTAGTAAATTTCTAATCTGTTTACAGCACTTTCCTTTCCTCTAGAGATAGTGTAGGAAAACACTTTTTATATAGGGCCAGATAATAAATATTTAAGTTTTATAAGCCATGAGGTCTCTGTCACAACTACTCAACTCTGTTTTAGCACAAAATCAATCATAGAAAACACATAAAAGAGATGTAACAAACATTGAAATTTGAATTGTATATAATTTTCACATGCCACAAAATATTATCATTCTCATTTTACAACCATTTAAAATTGTAAAATTCAATTGTACCTCACAAAACATATAAAAATAAGCAACAAGTTGAATTCATTCCATGGGCTATACTTTGACAACCCCTGGTTCTAGGGTTTAAATACTCTAACTCTGATAAACAATCCTGGCATTGTGTTCCTCACAATATCATGCTTATTATTTTGTGTTTTTCACATTATATATATTAAATACATCAGCTCAACAGATACATTCATATTTTAGTACCTAGGAACATTATACCTTAAATAATTTGTATAAAGTAATATATTAGACATATCTTCCAAGCAAGATCATTATACTTCTCATGTTTTATAAACTATATATAACCTTGGAACCCTAGACAAACTTGCTAATTATTAAGGTGCTTAAAAATAGCTTATCACAAGGTCTTTCTATACTACAACCAGCAAAGAGAAGGAGGAAAAGAAAGAAATGTTTTCCACATTAAACTAAAAGGAACTTAGTTATTAATGACATAGATTCCATCCAATGCAGAGGTTTGAAGATTGGAAAGAAGGGAAAGACCAATACCCACTGATGTGTTTGCCTTTCTCTCTTTCAGGCGGCGGTTCTGGAAAATATGGTAAGTGTGGATCATTTCCTTGACTTATCTATTTCGGTGATGAGAACCTTTGAGTTTTTGTTCCCCTATTTTCATGAATTACAAGTTTTCTCCCTTAAAATTGTCATTATTGCCTAAGTGATTTCCTCATATTTCAGTTTTCATTCACTTTGATCTATTTCCCTTTTGTCACCAAATATAATGGTTTCCTATCCAATTCTGGTTATTTATTACCAAAGATTATTGAAAGCATGTATTCCCAGCAAGCCTATTTTCTCTGTGTCCTACACTATCAATGATAATTTTTACTAAAAAAAGAAAATCCTCTAAGATTGACAGAGAATAGATGTCAAGATGAGATAGTGATTATGATAACTAACAAGCCATATTTTTAAAAAACTGACTTATGAAAGAACAAAGAAAGGTTAAAAATGTAGTAGTCCAAATTTCAGTAGAATTGATATTATTTACTCAAGGATTAAAAATATTTACATTGGGCTGGGGTTGTGGCTCAAAGGTAGAGCGCTTGCCTAGCAGGTGCAGGGCCCTGGGTTCCATCCCCAGCACCACATAAAAATAAATAAATAAAATAAAGGTATAAAAAAAGATCTTTACATTAGCTGGGTTGTTAATTCAATGGTAGAGCATATGCCTAGCATGCATTCCAGCACCTCAAAAAATCTTTACCTTAACTAAAGAAAACTGTGTAGTAGGATGTGAACCACAAAAGAACCCTCTCTGAGGAGTAGATGTGGAGCTTTGACCAGCAACACTCCTGAGATAAAACAGACTTCTAAGTCCCTAGAAATTCTGTTTCTGAATATACCTAGACAGGATATCATTAGAAGGTAGCTTCCCTTATACTTAAAAAATTCCCACTGATCTTTCTTTTGTGTGTTATTAGCACTACCTCCTATAGATATGTTCATTAACTATTCTCAGCTGTGATGTTTTATATTGTGTATCATTACTTTCTGGCCTGGCTGTTTCTACTCCCAAAATGCAGACTTACGTTTCTAAGATCATTTTAAATGTCCCTGTTGTCCTGAGTCTTCTAAGATTTTAAACATCTACTTTTATAAATATTGCTGTAGAAGACATGAAGTTCATACAAAAGGGTGCCATAATCTCTGGTTGTCATCTAGTGTCTAGAAAACATATCCTCAGTGACTCTCAGCAAAATATAATGAAAGATTGGTTTCTGAACTGCATTGATTCTTTGATGGCAATTTAGAACTCCTTTAGTTATCCAAGATATCCTCTGAATCATAATAATAGGGAAAAAGACTAGTTAAGGACAAAATCTCATCTACTACCTTCTAGATAACTTTAACTCTGAGGGAAAATAGGTCTTGAGCAACTGCTAGGCAATTATCATAGTCCTGACTGGTAGTAATTATCCCCCACTTTAAAAATAAGAAATCTAAAGCTCAGGTATTTGCATACAAGATTTAAGAGTTGGAAAACAGCAGAGTCAGAATTCAAATCCAAGACTTTCTATCTCTGAAGTATACAATATTTCTATACCAACACACTGCCTCCAATATAGTGTCACAAATGCATTTTGTGTGATTATTAATAAAACCTTATCTATAAATCAAGTATTTACTAGTACAAATATACATCTACTAAAGAAGTTGGAAATTAAATGTATACAAAAGAATTCTTTTAAAAATAGAAGAGTTCCCATTTAAATCAATGTTTTACTTTTGGTTTCCTAAATTCAGATTTCTCTACACTGGAATAATTTAAGACATGACTTAGCTCTTCAAAGAAACCATATAAAACAAAATAGAATAAAAATTTTCCAAACACTACAAATGTATAATCATAAGATGCAATCTAACAAGACACATTTCAAGTATTTCAAACATTCCCAACACAAAGTCAAAATATGTCTTTATAATTATGTTTAAATCTCATTCTTTCTAAAAAGAGAGTGCATCAGGGGGAAAAGAGGACAGGAGAGGAAACTGAAGGAGCAATTGTTTTCTTTTGACTCATGGTACAAGAAACAATATGCATTCAGAGCCATCACTGTGTACCTACATTTCTCAAATGCCTTCTCCACATACAGGAGGTCACAGGACCTTGCGATAGGATCTTATGTTTTTCCCTTATAAAAAGAGTTTCATCTGTGTTGGTTGATTTTATGTGTTAGCTTTACTCAGAAGACCCAGGAGTGATAAAGGGCTCTGAGAAGGGATCACAGACCAAGCCTCTTCCTGAGGTGAATAGTTTTTAGTGAATAAATTTTTTAAAGTTGACAGAAAAAATCAATTTAATCTTTTAAAATGTTTGCTTATAATATATATATATATATATATATATATATATATATATATATTCTTATTGATATAATCTTTCAAACACAATTGATTGTTTTGAAAAAGGAGGTTAAGATTTAATTCAATATACAAAGGAATATTTAAGACAAACCAAACAATCAAATAAGTACCAACGTTCTCTCTTACATCTCACCTCAACAATTACATAATAACTATATTATCTTTTCTAATGCAATCAGTGACTGAGAAGTAAGGATTCCTCCCTCTGAAACTTAACAGATCTTTTAGAGTCTAGATATGATTGTGCTTATCCTGCCAATGGATTAAGAACCTAAAATTAGTTTCCTAATAAAGCCCATGTTCTTACTCTTGGTCAAAGTTAACTGGTGTAGTCACAAAGGTCCTACTCTACATGCCTTTATCACACCATCCCTTACCCTGTAAATGATTACCAAAACTGTGTAAGATGTATATTTGCACAGTCATCCCTAGGTATCCACTGGGTAATGGTTCTAGGACCTTCCTCAGATATCAAAAGCTGCAGATGCTCAAGTCCCATAAAATGGCAATGTATTAGCAAAAAAATCTACACACACCCTCCTGTACACTTTAAATAATACTTAATAAAACATAATTGTTATGTAATAGTTGTTATATTGTATTGTTCAAAGAACAATGACAAAGAAAAATGTCCAAAAACAGCCAATATTCTATTTTACATTTTAAGTACAACAAAATTAGATTAATGTGATAACTATTTCATATCTTTCATCTGTAGCAAAAATAAATCCAATATAAAATTTTTACTTTGAATACATTGCAATAATCCCCAAAGTCTTTAAATCTTTTCATTGTATTATAATTTTGTTGTATGTGCAACGAATGAACTTTCAGCTAAAGTTTGAAAATCTTTGTTATGAAGCTTTACATTTTAACTAAAAGAGTATCATGAAATAAAAGGGAAAGAAAAGACTTGTGTACTATTTTAAAATCTGGGAAAAGGGAGACTTGGAATGTGGTAGAATAATGATCTGTGGCTTACTTATGCAATGCAATGTTGAAATTTAAAAGGACATCACTTATGGTATAACTAGATCCCAAAAAATAAATCCTAGGAAACTATTTTTTTGTTAGTCAAGCTCAAGATAGAAAAGCAACAGCAAAGATATTAAAATAATCAATGGTTTAAAGATATTTTTAAGAGTGATAAGGTATTTTTCAGTGTGAGAAAAATACTGATATTTTTTAAGATTCTATGAAATTGGGAAGGGCAAAGGTAGAATAAACAATGACTACTTTATTAAATCCTAGAAGACTTAATTTGGTTAACAAAATTGTACAATTTAAAAGGTCAATTTAGGTTTCAAAATGGGTCATACAGTATTATAAACAATAGAAAGCAATTATCCCCAAGAGATAGTAAAACTAAAAGTATTCAAACATTAAAAAGAACCAGCTTTCTTGAAAGATATATTACATAGAATTCTTAAGGTTACAAGCATCAATGAAAAAATTCACTCTTCTCCATATCATTCCGACTCCCACCACACCCCAAACAAAACGAAACAGTCCACTGGCAGCACTGTCAAAGATTAAAATATACTGGAATATTCCTCTAAATTCATCAATTCTTGAGATACACTATCACTGCTTTTCATTATAAAATTGGAAATAAGTTTATCTATAATAAAATGTCAATACTCTTATCTTAATGAAGAGAAACAAGAGAGAAAATTCATAAATTACTTCAGACATTACTGCACATTTTTAATGTTATTCTTATCTGAGTGTCAAAAACTTAAATACAGAGAAAACATTAAACTATAATACTACTTTTGATTTATAATTAGCTTCTTACCTAATATTGGTGAGCTTTATTTTATAACTGATAATATTCTAATGTTATGGGCTGGGGTTATGACTCAGTGGTAGAGCACTTACCTAGCATGTGTCAGGCACTGGGTTTGATCCTCAGCGCTGCATATAAGTAAAGATATAAGATTCCAAAACCTCAATTATAAAACCTCCGAAAAACCAAAAAGAAACACAAAAAAAGGGATATACATACATATTCTGATGAATCCTAGACACCAATGCAGAAAAAGAGTTATGTGGGAGGGGCAGGAGCACACCCAGACCCTGCACATATTTATTGACTACATAATAAGTTCCATGTACTACACCGAATGTTTTACTTAAATAACATTATTTAATCCTCATAACACCTCCACAAGATAGAAACTACTATCTCCCCAATTTACAGACAAGAACATGAAGTTTACCAACTACTTAAGTTTGAAGCCAGGATTTGACATTTGTGTCTCCAAGGCTATGCTCTTTTGTCTACTTAAGTAATTCTGAAAAGTGAGCAGAGCAGACTATAAGGAAAGTGAGATTGGGGTGATTAATTGGTTTACCCAAATTAACCCAGCTAGCAGGGTTAGTAAACCCAGGTTTTCTGATTCAGCTTTTATGTTCAGTACTCTTTCTACTATATTACACAATAGGTTTCCTCAAACAAGACGTGCTTCTGCTGCATAGTAAGAATCCACACAATTCTCCTTGGTAGCCTAGATATTTTTTAACTTAATTTCAGGGAACCAAATTACTAAAAGAGAGGAAAAAAACAAGAAAACAGAAATACCTAGCAGAAGCTAATGAATTCAAGAATATTAGATCACAGAAATTTATAGAGTTGATTTACCAGCACATGATAGGAAGGACTGGAAATTTTGGCAAAGTGAACTAGCAGATATTACAAGAAGCAGTTTTAAGATGATGATTAAAACTTTAGAGTCTGACTAGATGGGTTCAATTCTCAGCTCTACCATCTACCAATTGTATGATTTATCTTACTTTAGGCTTTCTGTGCCTCAATTTCTTCATCTGTAAAGCTGGAATAATAATACTATCTTTATGGTTGTTGTGAAGATTAAATGATTCAATATGTAAAGTGTTCAGAAAAGTGAGTGGTATATACTAAGCCCAATACTTATAGCTCCTACTATTATTGTTTTGCATAATGAAACTAATGAAACATACTTTTATTCAATATGTAAATCACATTTGAATTTTCTTTTTCTAGTTTAAGAAATAATTATTGCTTCTTGTCATGATTTTTCCTTTAAATCCCATGCCTTTCAAGATACATATTCCATTAGCTCTTACACATTATTAATTGGTCATAACCTGTTGAACAAATGTCAGTTCATTTATATCACATTTTACCTTTTCTCTCATTAGTCTTCCATTTTATTGAAAAGCCTTGAGTTTTATCAATACTTCTATGCTGTTAGGTGATTCCACCATTTTACAATTTCAGGAAAATCTCAAGCTAACCCCAGTTTTTTTTTTTCAGTTTTAAGACAAATATATATATATATATTCAGGGGAGTGGGGAAAAGGAATAAAATGAAAACACTTGATATCTGAATCATGCATTTTTGTTGTGTGCTCAGTCATGTTTCCAGATTTTGAGGATGAAGAACCTGAAAAACCACCACCGGTTTCAAAAACCTCGATTTTAAAAGCTCCGAAAAACCAAAAAGAAGCACACAAAAAGGATATATGTATGGATTCTGATGTATCCTTGACACCAATGCAGACTAAGTGTGACACGGGAGGGGCAGGAGCAAAGCCAGCCCCTTCAAAGAGCGACACTGGAGTGGCAGAGGCAACACCATCCCCTGCAAAGTGGGACACCAGAGTGGCAGAAGCAAAGCCAGCCCCTGCAAAGAGCTACACTGGAGTGGAAGAGGCAAAACCAGCCCCTGCAAAGTGCGACACCAGAGTGGCAGAAGCAAAGCCAGCCCCTGCAAAGAGCGACACCAGAGTGGCAGAGGCAAAAATAGACCAGGTAAAGAGCGACACCTGAGTGGCAGAGGCAAAACCAGCCCCTGCAAAGAGAGACTCCAGAGTGGCAGAGGCAAAACCAGCCCCTGCAAAGAGAGACTCCAGAGTGGCAGAGGCAAAGCTAGACAAGGCAAAGATCGACCTGGGAGTGGCAAAACCACAGGAATCCCTGAGGGAAACACAAGCGGGAAAAGAACCTAAAACCTCAAAAAGAAAGAAATCCCAGGGGAAAAAAGATAAGAAGGAAGAACCAAAAGCCAAAGAAAAGAAATAGAGTCCTGATGATAAGAAGGGAGATGCAGAGACAAACCAAGATTTTTAAAAAGACAAGATGCCAATAAGAAAAGTGATAAAGAGCAAAATTAAAGAAAATGAATCAGAAGCCAAGGGCAAAGGCAAGTATAAAAGGAAGTACAACAAAAAGGTGGAAGAAAATAAGTAAGTAAAAGGAAGACCCATAAGACAATTGATCATACTTCAGATACAACCCATGGCCCAGTCATTGCCTGAATGGATTATAATGTTTATCTGCAGTTTCTGCTCTTCAGAAGTTTCACCATTTTCTTGCCTCAGCCACAAACTTTGGCTCTTAGACTTTCAAATGTTCTCTCTCTATATATATATATGGTCAAGAAAGACTGTGTACTTTCTGAAATAAAACAATTTTATTGGAGAAATGTAAAATAATTCCTTTGACAAGTGTTCTCTCTCTAGCTTATCCAACTAATCAACCAATAACTATTTATAGTGGGCCTAATGATCACAAGACACCCTACTAGCAATAAGTGTGTACCAAAAAACACAAGTCAGAATCTCTGAAATCAAGTAGCCTGTTAATATAGTGACATATGTATGCACAATAGTTTCTAAAAAGTCTATTTTAAAGGGTGTCCAAAAAGTATTTTAAATGGACAATAAAATAAGAATTCAGAATTATTTTTTTTTTCCTGTGATTCCTTTATTTTTTTTTAATTTTTTTTATTGGTTGTTCAAAACATTATAAAGCTCTTGACATATCATATTTCATACATTAGATTCAAGTTGGTTATGAACTCCCAATTTTACCCCAAATACAGATTGCAGAATCACATCGGTTACACATCCACATTTTTACATAATGCCCTATTAGTAACTGTTGTATTCTGCTACCTTTCCTAACCTCTACCATCCCCCCTCCCTCCCCTCCCATCTTCTCTCTCTACCCCATCCACTGTAATTCATATCTCTCCTTGTTTATTTTCCCATTCCCCTCACAACCTCTTATATGTAATTTTGTATAACAATGAGGGTCTCCCTCCATTACCATGCAATTTCCCTTTTCTCTCCCTTTCCATCCCACCTCATGTATCTGTTTAATGTTAATCTTTTCTTCCTGCTCTTCCTCCCTGCTCTGTTCTTAGTTGCTCTCATTATATCAAAGAAGACATTTGGTATTTGTTTTTTAGGGATTGGCTAGCTTCACTAAGCATAATCTGCTCTAGTGCCATCCATTTCCCTGCAAATTCTATGATTTTGTCATTTTTTAGTGCTGCGTAATACTCCATGGTGTATAAATGCCACATTTTTTTTATCCATTCATCTATTGAAGGGCATCTGGGTTGGTTCCACAGTCTAGCAATTGTGAATTGTGCTGCTATGAACATCGATGTAGCAGTATCCCTGTAGTACGCTCTTTTAAGGTCTTCAGGGAAAAGTCCAAGAAGGGCAATAGCTGGGTCAAATGGTGGCTCCATTCCCAGCTTTCCCAGGAGTCTCCATACTGTTTTCCAGATTGGCCGCACCAGTTTGCAGTCCCACCAGCAATGTACAAGAGTACCCTTTTCCCCACATCCTCTCCAGCACTTGTTGTTGTTTGACTTCATAATGGCTGCCAATCTTACTGGAGTGAGATGGTATCTTAGGGTGGTTTTGATTTGCATTTCTCTGACTGCTAGAGATGGTGAGCATTTTTTCATGTACTTGTTGATTGATTGTATGTCCTCCTCTGAGAAGTGTCTGTTCAGGTCTTTGGCCCATTTGTTGATTGGGTTATTTGTTTTCTTATTGTTTAATTTTTTGAGTTCTTTGTATACTCTGGATATTAGGGCTCTATCTGAAGTGTGAGGAGTAAAAATTTGTTCCCATGATGTAGGCTCCCTATTTACCTCTTTTATTGTTTCTCTTGCTGAGAGAAAACTTTTCAGTTTAAGTAAGTCCCATTTGTTGATTTTTGTTATCAACTTTTGTGCTATGGGTGTCCTATTAAGGAATTTGGAGCCCGACCCTACAATATGTAGATCGGAGCCAACTTTTTCTTCTATCAGACGCAGAGATGCAAAAATCCTCAATAAAATTCTGGCGAATCGGATACAAAGGCACATCAAAAAAATTGTGCACCATGATCAAGTAGGATTCATCCCTGGGATGCAAGGATGGTTCAATATACGGAAATCAATAAATGTTATTCACCACATCAATAGACTTAAAAATAAGAACCATATGATCATCTCAATAGACGCAGAAAAAGCATTCGACAAAGTACAGCATCCCTTTATGTTCAAAACATTAGAAAAATTAGGGATAACAGGAACTTACCTCGACATTGTAAAAGCTATCTATGCTAAGCCTCAGGCTAGCATCATTCTCAATGGAGAAAAATTGAAGGCATTCCCCCTAAAATCTGGAACAAGACAGGGATGCCCTCTATCACCACTTCTATTCAATATAGTTCTCGAAACACTGGCCAGAGCAATTAGACGAAAGAAATTAAAGGCATAAAAATAGGAAAGGAAGAACTTAAATTATCACTATTTGCAGATGACATGATTGTATACCTAGAAGACCCAAAAGGGTCTACAAAAAAACTACTAGAACTAATAAATGAATTCAGCAAAGTGGCAGGATATAAAATCAACACGCATAAATCAAAGGCATTTCTGTATATCAGCGACAAAACTTCTGAAACGGAAATGAGGAAAAACACTCCATTCACAATATCCTCAAAAAAAATAAAATACTTGGGAATCAACCTAACAAAAGAGGTGAAAGATTTATATAATGAAAACTACAAAACCCTAAAAAGAGAAGTAGAAGATCTTAGAAGATGGAAAAATATACCCTGTTCATGGATAGGCAGAACTAACATCATCAAAATGGCGATATTACCAAAAGTTCTCTATAGGTTTAATGCAATGCCAATCAAAATCCCAACGGCATTTCTTGTAGAAATGGATAAAGCAATCATGAAATTCATATGGAAAAATAAAAGACCCAGAATAGCAAAAGCAATTCTAAGCAGGAAGTGCGAATCAGGCGGTATAGCGATACCAGACTTAAAACTATATTACAGAGCAATAGTAACAAAAACAGCATGGTACTGGTACCAAAACAGGAGGGTGGACCAATGGTACAGAATAGAGGACACAGAGACTAATCCACAAAGCTACAACTATCTTATATTTGATAAAGGAGCTAAAAGCAGGCAATGGAGGGAGGATAGCATCTTCAACAAATGGTGTTGGGAAAACTGGAAATCCATATGCAACAAAATGAAACTGAATCCCCTCCTCTCGCCATGCACAAAAGTTAACTCAAAGTGGATCAAGGAGCTAGATATCAAATCAGAGACTCTGCGTCTGATAGAAGAAAAAGTTGGCTCCGATCTACATATTGTAGGGTCGGGCTCCAAATTCCTTAATAGGACACCCATAGCACAAAAGTTGATAACAAAAATCAACAAATGGGACTTACTTAAACTGAAAAGTTTTCTCTCAGCAAGAGAAACAATAAAAGAGGTAAATAGGGAGCCTACATCATGGGAACAAATTTTTACTCCTCACACTTCAGATAGAGCCCTAATATCCAGAGTATACAAAGAACTCAAAAAATTAAACAATAAGAAAACAAATAACCCAATCAACAAATGGGCCAAAGACCTGAACAGACACTTCTCAGAGGAGGACATACAATCAATCAACAAGTACATGAAAAAATGCTCACCATCTCTAGCAGTCAGAGAAATGCAAATCAAAACCACCCTAAGATACCATCTCACTCCAGTAAGATTGGCAGCCATTATGAAGTCAAACAACAACAAGTGCTGGAGAGGATGTGGGGAAAAGGGTACTCTTGTACATTGCTGGTGGGACTGCAAACTGGTGCGGCCAATCTGGAAAACAGTATGGAGACTCCTGGGAAAGCTGGGAATGGAGCCACCATTTGACCCAGCTATTGCCCTTCTTGGACTTTTCCCTGAAGACCTTAAAAGAGCGTACTACAGGGATACTGCTACATCGATGTTCATAGCAGCACAATTCACAATTGCTAGACTGTGGAACCAACCCAGATGCCCTTCAATAGATGAATGGATAAAAAAAATGTGGCATTTATACACCATGGAGTATTACGCAGCACTAAAAAATGACAAAATCATAGAATTTGCAGGGAAATGGATGGCACTAGAGCAGATTATGCTTAGTGAAGCTAGCCAATCCCTAAAAAACAAATACCAAATGTCTTCTTTGATATAATGAGAGCAACTAAGAACAGAGCAGGGAGGAAGAGCAGGAAGAAAAGATTAACATTAAACAGATACATGAGGTGGGATGGAAAGGGAGAGAAAAGGGAAATTGCATGGTAATGGAGGGAGACCCTCATTGTTATACAAAATTACATATAAGAGGTTGTGAGGGGAATGGGAAAATAAACAAGGAGAGATATGAATTACAGTGGATGGGGTAGAGAGAGAAGATGGGAGGGGAGGGAGGGGGGATGGTAGAGGATAGGAAAGGTAGCAGAATACAACAGTTACTAATAGGGCATTATGTAAAAATGTGGATGTGTAACCGATGTGATTCTGCAATCTGTATTTGGGGTAAAATTGGGAGTTCATAACCAACTTGAATCTAATGTATGAAATATGATATGTCAAGAGCTTTATAATGTTTTGAACAACCAATAAAAAAATTAAAAAAAAAAAAAAACTGTGTGCCTAGAAAACCCCAGGAAAGCTTTTCTATTAAACAGAATTTCTAACTACAAACCCACCAGAGCCCACCAATCTCTAGCTGTCCTCTCAGACCTCCTCAGTCACCTCCTCTGGGCCCTGGACCCTGGATCTCCCTAGCCCAGACTCTGCCCCCTGTCAGCTGTCCCACTCACTACCAGGTCTGCACTTGCCCTGTGTGGTCTTACCAATGGCCTTCAGCACCTCTTCCTTCGCCTGCTGTTCTTCCTCCTTAAGCCACAGCAGATGCTCCTTTTCCTTCCTCACCTGCATCCTTGTTGAATGTTCTTTGGTGAAAAAATAGCTAGCTCCCAAGAGTAGGAGCCACAGCATGATCATGATCACAGCAAATGCTGACCTCCAGGGAGAAGCCTGAGGGAAGAAGGGCTCTGTGGCCCAGGCAGACAGCAGGTCAGGGGCACACCCAGGAGACCAGCACACTCAGAGAGGCCAGCCCCTCCCCAGAGCTCTGTTGGGAGTGGAAGCAGCACTGACCTGGGATGTAAATAGCCATGGCCTTCTCCTGGCCCAGGACAGGGTTGAGGACTGAGCAGGTCACATTCCCCACAAAACTGTCTCTCACCACCAGAGTGGCCTCCACACTAAACAGCTCCTCAGTGTCTTGGGTGTGGGCCTCAGAAAGTGCTGGGAACTTGTTTCCACTGAGGTCTCTCCACTGCACCTGGGGCTTTGGGAACCATCCTGAGGCTTTGCACACCATGCGCACTCCATCCTCTTCTGGCCCTTCTATGTGCACTTGAGGGTCAGAGCCCATCCCTGGAAGGAAGGAAGGAAGCTGTGGAGCCCCAGGAGGCCGCCTTGACCCCAGAGTTGCCTAGATATCAGGGAGAAGGTTTCATGTTAAATTCTGGGAGTTCTATAGGAAAAGGGAATAAAAGGAAGGAGCACAGGGACCTACACAGGGCAGTGGGCTCATCTCCCCAAACATGAGGCCCAACCATGAGGAAGAATTTGGTCCCAGGGCTCCCTCCTTGAATCTCTAGTTTTCTCACTTCACAGACTCTCCTGGGACCTCTGCCTCTCTGTGTATATCACATCCAAAATTATATTGAGTGACCACCTTTTTTCCTGAATTCTCTTCCCCTACACCCATGTTCCCATGAGTTATCTTTACCAGATTTCCTCACATACTCTTGAAACTCAAAACTCCAAACTGAATTCATAAAGTTGCACCACTTGTGATAAAATGATTATTAATATGTCCCCAATTCTTCACCCTTATTTATAGCTATTTCTCTCACTTCCACAGACTTTTTACTACCTTTACCTTCTGCCTCTGGACCCAGTCATGGAATTTAATTTAGCCAATGAGAAATTAGCTAATGGGACTAGTGCAGAAGTTTGAAAAGCACTGGTGCCTTGGTTTTACCCTCTGCCATTTCCACAGGAAGATAATCATGGGCTACCCACTGGAGGATGGATTCATGTAACATTTCCTGGTCAACCTACTATAGCTGCCCTAGGTCAGCCACATGACCACCTGAAATGTGAGCACACCCAACCAAGGTGCACCTGGTGAACTTTTCAGCTGACTTAAAAACAAATAAAAATTACAAGTAAAAAGCTTAATTATCCCTGTTGAATAAAAGAAGAGTCTATTCCCTTTTCTTATGCCATTTGCTTTAGGAAACTGCAATTATAAATAGTTATTTTCTCCTCCTTTGAAATGCTTATATATGATTTTGAAAACTGGTTAGGTTTTTTACCAGCTTTGTGGCTCAGAAATGCCTTTCTCAAGGACCTGGGAACCATTTCTTTGAAATGCAAACATGAGGGAAGATAGCAACTCTTTGCCTCCTTTTCTGTGGAAATATAGGAGCCTAACTTATGTGGGCATCTTGCTCCAAGTTGTAAAACTACTTCCTGTCCTAAAGCTGGAGGAGTTTATTTTGCTTCCAGATAAAGACACAGATGGTCTCCCAAACTACTAGGTAAATTTAGGATGAGTTATGTGGAACAAATACTGCTTTCAGCCCTCTTAGTTTAGGATTAGTTCTTCTTCAATTTCAAAACAAGTATACAGGAGATTATATATGCTTGGCTCTAAAAAGAAAGAAGAAATTCCTTTCTAGTTCTGTAATACATTTGAGTATCACCATAATATGTATCACTCTCTGATTTCATGCTTATACAGTAATAAAAGTGTTTTCTTGATTGAGGGATATTTTGCTTTTAATTATGTTTCTGAAACTGAACAAAAATGTAGGAGCAAACCCAGGTAATATTAGCCAAGTTCAGCCCCCATTAGTTGAAATCCCTTAGTGCCTGAATTAAATACATTTTTATTGCCAGATGTACCTGAGATTGTGGCTGTCTGTTACACAGCAGAATTATAGCAGTACAACTGACACACAATTATCAAGTGTCCTGTCAGGAAACAAAAAATGGTTAAAATAAAACCCTGGAAGTCTCTGAACTCTTCTCCCCTTCCAAACTCCATGCCCACAAATCTACTCAGTTGACTCTAGTTTCTAAACCTGTCTGACCCCTCCTCTCCCACCCCACTGCCATGCCTCAGGTGAGTCACTCATTCTCTCCACATCATAACTGCACTCCAGGCCTCCTTCTTGCTCACCTCCCATCCATCCATTCAGAGCTACCAATGAGCATTCCCAGCATGGCTCTGTTTAGGATTCCCACTACTCTGCATCCAAACTCCATAACACAGCACACAAAACCTTTACTGATCTGGTATCTGCCTTTCTCTCCAAGAGTTCTTCCCAAACTCTACCATCTGAGAACCTCAGGCCCACACACTCAACCCCAAGAACTATCTGCTCAAATGCAAGTAGCCACCATCACCATGTTGTAGTACCTCTGCCTTTTCACCTTCCAGCCCATAAACATCCAGGGCTCTTATGCCAGCTCAGGTGTCCACTCCTAATGACGTCATCCTGACACCTGAGAGTGGTGTTAATACAGGACCATCTCTTTATTCTAGTGTTGCCACTTCTTACCATCCTCTTCCTCACTCCTTCTACGAACCATGATGGCCTCATTATACCCAGAATAATCAACCATACTCCTACTTCAAAGGTTTCATACCAGGTGCTCCCTCAGCATTAAACTCTAGCCCCCTAGATATCCACCTTGCTAAATACCTACTTCCTTTGAGCCTTGCTCAGACTTTGAAGAACCTGGGCCTGTAGAGAAGCACCAAGAATCTTCTGGAGAAGTGAGCTCTGCTTTAAAACAAAGAGAACAGGGTTTCAAGGATCTACACCGATGGGTTTGGATGTAATAAATGTAGCCAAAAAAAGTTTTTCTTCTGTAAAATCAAACATGTCCCCTACAACAAAACTAAAAAGCCCAGAAAAACATTTTGCAACCTTGATCAGTATAACTTTCCAAGAGAAACTCATTGCAAGATGTATACCTAAGTAACTTATAAATCAGAGCAATGATAACAAATCTTTACCAATAGTGAGGATGTTAAGCACTCTCTCTGGGATTGGGCAGCTGGTCCACTTGTTAGAAAGATTACTTCTATTTTGTATGGGTAAAATCATGTTATCTGCATACCATCCTTTCTGTTTCAAAGGAAGCATTCTGTAGCTCATTCAAAAATTTCCTCCATTTTCCCCATGCCTCCCCCCTCCCAGTTTTGGATTAGCATGCAGTTATCAGAAAGAACATTCGGCCTTTGGATTTTTGAGAATGGCTTACTTCACTTAGCATGATATTCTCCAACTCCATCCATTTACCTCAAATGTCATGATTTTATTCTCTTTTAATGATGAGTAATATTCCATTGTGTGTATATATACCACAGTTTATTCATCCATTCATCCATTGAAGGGCATCTAGGTTTCTTCCAAAGTTTAGTTTTATAAATTGAGCTGCTAATGAACATTGATATGGCTGTGTCACTGTAGTATGCTGATTTTAAGTCCTTTGGGTATAGACTGAGAAGTGGCATAGCTGGGTCAAATGGTGGTTCCATTCCAAGTTTTCTAAGGAATATCCACACTGTTTTCCACTGTGATTGCATCAAATTTGCAGTCCCACCAGCAATAAATGAGTGTACCTTTTCCCCCACATGCTCATCAACATTTATTGTTGTCTGTATACTTGACAAATGTCACTCTGACTGGTGTGAAATGAAATCTTAGAGTAGTTTTGATTTCCATTTCTCTAATTAATACAGATATTGAACTTTTTTTTCACATATTTGTTCATTGAAGGTCTATCTTCTTCTAAGAAGTGTCTGTTAAGCTCCAGCCAATTTATTGATTTTGTTGTTTATTTTTTATATTAAGTTTTTTGAGTCCTTTATGTATCCTGGAAATTAGTGTTCTATCTGACATGTGTGTGACAATAATTTGCTCCTAAATTGTAAACTCTTTGTTCACCTCATTGTTTCTTTTTCTGATAAGAAGGTTTTTTGTTTGAGTTCATCTCATTTATTAATTCTTGATTTTATTTCTTGCACTCTAGGACTCTTTTTAAGGAAGTCAGAGCATAATCCAACCTGATTAAGCCTTGGCCTACTTTTTCCTCTGTTGGGTGCAGGGTTACTGGACTAATTCCTAGGTCCTTGATCCACTTTGAGTTTTGTGCATGGTGAAAGATAGGAGTTTATTTTCATTTTGCTGCATATGGATTTCCAGTTGCTGTTTCTACTTCTATAAGAAATTATGTTGGGATTTTAATTGGAGTTGCATTGAATCTGTATAGCTCTTTGGGAAGTATGGCCATTTTGACAATATTAATATTGCCTATCCAAGAGCATAGGAGATCTGTCCATCCTCTAAGGTCTTCTTCAATTTCTTTCTTTAGTGTTCTGTAGTTTTCATTGTAGAGATCTTTCACCTTTTGTTAAGTTAAATCCCAAGCATATATATTTTGAGGCTATTGTGAATTGGGTAGTTTTCCTAATTTCTCTGTCAGGATTCATCACTGATATAGAGAAATACATTTGTTTTATGGGTATTGATTTTATATCATCCTGCTACTTGGTTGAACTAATTAATTAATTCTACAAGTTTTCTGGTGGAGTTTTTGGATCCTCTAAGTATAAAATCATGTCACCAACAAATAATAATTGAGTTCTTCTTTTTCTATTTGTATCCTTTTAATTCCTTTCATCTGTCTAATTGCTCTGGGCAGAGTTCAAGGACTATATTGAATAGAAGTGGGCATCTCTGTCTTGTGCCAGTTTTTAGAGGGAATGCTTCCAACTTGTTGCCATTTATAATGATGTTGGCCTTGGGTTTAGCATACATAGCTTTTACAATGTTAAGGTATGTTCCTACTATTCCTAGTTTTTATAGTGTTTTGAACATGAAAGGATGCTGTATTTTGTCAAATGTTTTCTCAGCATCAATTGATATAATCATAAGATTCTTATCTTTAAGTGCATTGATGTGATGAATTATATTTATTGATTTCCGTATGTTGAAACAACTTTGTCTGGAATAAACCCGACTTGATCATGGTGCACTACTTTTTAAATATATTTTTGTATGTAATTTGCCAAAATTTTATTAAATTTTTTAAATACTTTTTATTGTTGATGGACACAATACCTTTATTTTTTATTTGTTTATTTTTTTGTGGTGCCAGGGGTCAAACCCAGTACATCACACATGCTAGGCAAGTGCTCTATCACTGAATCACAACCCCGGCCCCATTATTGAGAATTATTGTACCCGTGTTCTTCAGGGATATTGATCTGAAGCTTTCTTTCCTTGATGTGTCTCTGCCTGGTTTTTGGTATCAGGATGATACCACCTTCGTAGAATGAGTTACAACAGGTTCCTTCCTTTCTATTTCATAGAATTATGTGAGGAGTATTGATATTAATTATTCCTTGTAGGTCTTGTAGAACTCAGCTCTGAATCTGTATGGTCCTGGGATTTTCTTGGTTAGTAGGCTTTTGATGTTATCTTCTATTTCCCTGCTTGAAATTGATCTGTATAAATTGTGTATGTCCTCTTGACTCAGTATGGGTTGATCATATGCCACTGTAGTGTATCTTAACGCCAACCACAGCTTCTCTGGCTTCAGGCATTTATCAAAGCTAAAAATCATACTATAAAGATACATAAAGAAACAAAACAAGTGGAAACTGTTGTGTTTCACAACTAAACACTTAGGGTCACTCCAGGTGAACTGGGCTGCATGAAATAATCACACAGACACAGAGAAATACCTTGGGTCTTGTGGCAGCTCCTCCAGCTTTAGGGGGTCCATGGAAAGAGAGAGAGTGCACATGCTGAACCCTTTTATTGGGAAGAAGCCATTCAAATGAGGCAAGGGGTCAGGTTTCAGGGAGTTGAGTCTACCTATGTGATGTCTACTGTCAGCACATTGACTGAAATCTAGGGAGGTC
Organism: Marmota monax; assembly: GCF_021218885.2. NCBI lineage: Eukaryota > Metazoa > Chordata > Mammalia > Rodentia > Sciuridae > Marmota > Marmota monax. The sequence continues at coordinate 42,695 of NW_026694799.1, forward strand.
ATGCCCATCTCATGAGCTATATGGGGATCATGGCAGAGCAAGTGAAAAGACCAGAGCAAGGCCAGCACAAACAGAGGAGCAACGTTAGTTCAGTCCACTTTGTGCACTCAGTGCTCATATTTCACACACACACACACACACACACACACACACACACACAGAGCTCATGGATGGCTTGCCACATCTCCACATTGTCATCATTCAAGGTCAAGGGGCACTCACTTCCTAAATGGCAGTTCCCAACAGAAAGCCAAGCTTGATCAAGGCTTCTTTCATGAATGACTTCACTTTCCCTCAATTTTGTATCTCTGTTGAATCAAGCACCCTCATGTTGCCATTTGGCATCATGATGAACCAATCTATATTCCAAGTAGTAACAGGTATGTTGAAAAGGAAGATAAAGCAGTTATATGAAACAAGCAAAATATGGTGACAATGGTATGGCCAAGTAATTCTGAGCAACATGATCTAGCATTAATGTCATCACACTCTAAGTCAGACATATAATTCTGAAGCAAACTGACAAGTAATCTATTTACATATAGAAAATACTTAAAATCCACCAAAAATGAACATATTTATATAATGTTATTGTTGGAGTTAAGCATTTTATTAAATTGATTAATTCCTCAATTACTTTTTCTGATATGTTGTGAGCAATTCAGCACCCTCCTTTAACAGGTACTAAGTAATTGTAGTTTAGATGCTTCTACCAAAGTCCAGAAACCACATAAATTATTTGAACAGGGAAAAGTTAACATGGACATATTCATGTCTGAGGCCCTGAATTTAATCCCCAGCACTGAAAAAAAAAGAAAAAAAAATCAACTAAGAAAAAGTGGTAACTACTAAGAGAAGTAAAAGAAGGCTGAAAAGAATGCAGAAATGGCATATATAGGGAAAAGATACTACCTCTTGGGTTGAGGCAGAGTAGCCAAGGAAGGGGAAAAAATGTATGACAGGGTCCTCAATGAGACTGAGGTGCAGAATTCATTGAGGAAGATGGAACCATGGCCCACTGGAAGGTTGAAATGGATTTGTAATGCTCCATCTCACCAGGTGTCCTCTTTTATAATACCCCTGCCCCAACATTTCTGACACTAAATGTTTGGAGTTTTCCACACCAATTCTCTGTATATATTTGGGTATTCTATAATTCAATTAATGAATTAGGCAGAGAGTCCCACAGGTTAACTGGACCCCACAGTCTTAAAAGTATGTCCCCCATGACTTCAGATGACAATCACAAGATAGCTCCTCAAATTACCCACCTGTTTCTGAAGTTCCTGTCACTGTAAGGAGGTCCAATGTAGTCTCTCCAGTGGCAAAGGAAACCTCTACTCAGGACTTTCAGACATTTGTCCATACCACAGAAAAGATGTATGGATGAGTTTGGCTTTAGTAAAGAGAGGAAGAGCATCATTAGAATGTGAAAAGTAAATATAGTGACCCTCAGAGAATAATGTGGGCAATCTCAAGAGCAAGAAGAATCACACCACCAGTGATTAAGGTCAGGTTATTTTATAGGGTACAAAAGTAGAACATATGATCCAAAGGGACAGGACTTCCCTGGAGACTGGGAAATATTAAGTAACATTGTTTCCCATTAGGAAATCTAGTCTGCCATCTTGTTCTCATCTTATATTTGTTCAGTTGTTTGATCCAATCAAATGTTAGCCCCTAGCTTCATGAGGTTAGTAGTGTATTTCTTTTGAAATATTCTTCCTGATTTGCTGCATTCCATAAAATTTATATGGAACTGGAAACTTACAAAGTAATTTATGAGATTGTTTGGTGCATTTTTACCTTTAGTCTCTTTCTGTCCCTTAAGATTCTTTGTCCAGGTCAGGAGCAGCTCACAAGTTATTGTTCCATATCCCAACAGGCACATTTCTCTGTTAGAGCCTTTTATTTTTTGTAGTATCCTAAATTTTTATCTCATTCCCAACACCTATCATCCATTCCCAAGATCCATTCTCAGATTGGGTGATTTTCTACACTCATTTTCTAGAAGGGCTCAGAAAATCAACAGAAACAACTTTGTTTACTAACCAATTTATTATAAAAGATCTTGTAAAAGATACAGTGAATAGCCAGATGAACACACACATAGGGTAAGACCCAGAAAAGCCTGGATCACAGGTATACCTGTCCTGTGGTAGAGTTTGAGAGGCAGCACCCCTAGGAACATGAATACATTGTTGTTCATAAACTCAGAAGCTCCCTCAAAGTTTTTATGGATATTCCACTGTGTCATTATTATTGATTAAATCATTCACTATTTGCAATTAATTAACTCAAACTTCAGCTCTATTTCGTCCCCTCTTTCATTTTTTACTCATAAAATTTGTTCCTTTGGCAACCTGCCCCTATCATGAGGTGACCCAGGGGCTTTCTAAAAATTGTCCTATTAACATAAACTCAGATGGCTGAAAAGGGCTGGTTATTAATAACAACAGACTCTCCTTCCATCTAAAACAGGAAATTCCAAGGATTTTAGGAGATGTTTTCAGGGATCAGGGAGAGAAACCACTTTTCAGGAACCTAGGGCAGAGACTAAAAATACAGATAAAGATATCAATATAGACATTTCTTACTATGTTACCAAAAGGTGAGCCTTCTGTACACCACCAGAAGTTGCAAAACAAAAAGGGAAAACAGCCCAGTATGGTGGCCCATGCCTGTAATCCCAGCATTTATGAGGTTGAGGCAGGAGTATAACATGTTCAAAGCCAGCCTCAGCAACTTATCCATGCCCTAAGCAATGTAGGAAATGAGGAAAAGACTGTCTCAAAATTTTAAAGGAGGGGGTTTGGGTGCTGGGGTTCTGGCTCATTGTTGATGAAAGTGTGAGGAATGGGCTTTGATCATCAGCACCACATTAAAAAAATAAAATAAATAAAGTTATTGGTTCATCCACAACTAAAGAAAAATATGTTTAAAAAATATAGTTTGTAAATGTTGCTAAGTGGTTAAGCATCCCTGGGTTCAATCCCTGGTGCCAAAAAGGAAAAAAAAAAGAAGGAAAGGAAAGGAAAAGAAAGAAAGAAACCGAATTAACTTGCCTTGCCGTGAACATTCCAGTGCATTGTACCAACAATCTCACATTGTGTCAGATGGCAAAGAAGTGTTTACAAGGTCCAGTTCCGATAATACAAAGAAGACCAATATGGAGTGGATTTGGAGCAGAAATGCAATAAAATGATACTGGACTTTGTCCACACCTTTGACTTTATACTTTATGTATGCATTCCTGTTACACCATTCTACAACCATTTGTAACATGACAAAGCCACCTGACAAATGAAGAGCTTCTCTTCTGTTCTCCTACATAAGGAAAGAAGCACTCCCAGTCATTGATACTACACTGCTATATTATCCACTCTTCAAATTCAGTCAGCCTCATATTTTTACCGAAAAGATAACAATTTGTATATAAAAAGCATAAATATAAGAAGAGGGAGGAAGCAAATGGTCAATATATACAAATACACACATATATACCACAAGCAAAGAGAAAATATACAAAAGTGATTATGTCCTTGTTTTTAGAAGGACTGTGGTTATATGTTCTTTCTGTCTTTGAATTCCCAAACTGTGTTGTTTCTCCCCAAGTAAGAACAACTGTTCACAGTTCTTCACCTGGTAGAGTGAACACACCTTTATTCTTGCAGGACTAAGTCTTCAATAGTCCTGTATCTTCTTGTTTGCTGTGGTTTTCCATATGCCCTTACCATCAGACTTGGAAATACTAAGAAGAAATATATTAACTGGACCCATGCTTGTGGTCAAAGTTTGCTGCAATTTACCTTGCATCTGGAAATTCTCTTTTTCATTTATGTTTACTCTAATAATTCTTGTCTTTCCTCAGTTGTAGTATAGACACAAAGTGGGAATGTAGGGAAAAATTAAAGAGAGTAGCAGAAAGGGGGATATGATCAAAGTACAGTATATGCATGTATGAAATTGCCACAATAAGAACAAATATTTTATACAATGAATATGTACTAATAGCTTTTTAAGGAGGAGATCCATTGCCTTATCCTTAATTCCCTGGATTAACATATCACAACATTATCAGTGGTACAAGAAATTTACTGAATTATGGAAAATAAGTATGTTATATTCATCCCAGAATAGGAAGCACATAACATAAAATATTGGACTCTTCTCTTAAAACTCCATCATTCATTGTAGTTTGGAACTGAAATATCCTCCAAAGGCTCATGTGTTAAAAGTTTGGTCCCCAGCTGGCGGTCCTTTGGGAAGTGGTAGAAACTTCAATAGGTGGGGACTAGGAAAGAGGAAGTAAGTAAGTAACTGTGACTGTGTTCTTGAAGACTATGTCTTGGCCCCTTATCTATCTATTTACTCTCTCTCTCTCTCTCTCTCTCTCCTTCTATCCTTCTATCCTTCCCTCCCCTCTCTCCCCCTAAGTTTCTCTCTCTCTCCCTCTTGCCTTCTGTATGCCATAAGGAGAGCCACTCACTCCACCACCTGCTCCATTACATTCTACCTCAGAAGTAATGCAGCCAGGTGACTATTGACTGAAACCTCTAAAACAGTGAGGAAAAAAATCTCTCCTCCTTTAGATTGATTTTCTCATTATTTTGTAACAGAGACAAAAAAAATGAATAACACACCTATCCATTTCGCTGAAAATTTTTGGATAATGAACTGTCATCTGATAGTCCAAATCTGCAAAAATAGAACTGGGTACCACTTTCAACCTCAAGGTTCCTCTACACACATGCAGGTGCAGTAATGTAATCTCTCCTTTGATCGAATTTTTTGTTTTGTTTTGTTTTGTTTTTGGAAAGAGAGTACCATATGTTGCCCAGGCTGGCCTCAAACTTATGGGATAAATTGATCCACATGCTTTAGCTTCCCCAGCAGATAGGACTATAGGTATATGCTGCCACAGCTGCTTGAAATACTTTTTAATACCAAAAAATAGGACTCCTCAGTTAAATTGCACATTCTCTAAACCAGTTACAAAAAAGCCAAATTTAATCTTCTGCTATCTGAATATAAGATATGAACTGAACTCTCATAACCACACATCTATCTAAAGTCTTAACACAGAGCAGAAGGACAAGCCCACTGAACAGTCCAAGTCTCATATCACAGGCTTTTGATACAGGGAGTCTATACCCCAGAAGAGCCACAGTGAGGGATCACAGAGAGCAAGGGACCCTATGTCGACAAAACCTGGGAGTGTCAGGGAAGTAACAGAGATTCAGCCTCTGTGGGAGCACCATCAACACTTCCATTGGGGTATTCAGGATTTCCTCCAAAGGGGGAGAATTGTTAAGGGGTACAGGGAGCCCCTCAGACCCACTCTCCATGGAGCAGATGGTCATGGACACACCTCCATACATAAACATGAAGTATGGAAACAGAGCTCCAGAAAAGAAGTCTGGAGGGAAAGAGAAAATGTGGGACCCATCAATCATGTTATAGAAGGAGACATCCCCTTCACTGTAGTACAGGAAAACCCCTACCCTGAAAAGATCCTGCCTAGGAGATAACCAAGTCACAGGATTAGTTTGGGAAAAATAACTATTGTTAACTTTCTTCATGACCCAAAATCCCTTTTGTAATGATTCCAGGTAGCAGCCTGTTCTGCTCACATCTTTCCTACAGACTCCCAGAGTCCACTTGCTTGATAATTCATTCTCTATCTCCACTTCCCAGTACCATCTTCCTGGTGTGATGCCCTCAAGACCCAAAACACTGCATTTTTCATCACAGTTCACACAGGGGCCCTTCCAGGACAGACTCATCTTTTCATGAGAGACAGAAAGGCTGTGGTGAGTAGAGTCTTGATCCAGAGTGACCGGCCCTGTTGAGAGAATTGTCAGTCATGCAAGGTCCTCTCCTGCCCCAACACAAAGCACACAGCCACCCACCACCTCACAGTCACAGAGCTGCCTGAGCTGAGGAGGGGATAAGACTCCTGAGGTGAGTCTTGTAACTCAAGCCCATGTCAACAACCAGGAGAAGGATCCAGAGGCTGATTTGGGGGATAGGCTTGTGACGGGACCCTTGACAACCAGTACCCAGTGTTGTACCATTACTTCTGCCACAGCAACACCATTGGTGATGTTGCCATCTGAATCACCACAGAGAACTTAAGGAGAAGCCAGAAGCCATGAGGGCAACAGGAGGAAAATCTGGAAGCACACAGTCACTCACAGGCTTGGAACTGTTCCTTCCACCAATCTATGAGAGAACACAGATCTCATATCAGGGATTTGCAGAGTCTCTACACATCAGAGTCAGCAACCAATCTTCTGAAACACAGCAATGTGGGAGGAAGAAAGGAAAATCTGTTTGAAAACATTCAGCTGCTGTATTTTTTTTCTTACACACACACCCCTATATACACACACCACTCACACATCCTGCTGCAGCCTTCCCATGAAGACTAAGCCCAAAAGCTTAACACCCTGGGATCAAAATGCTAGGTATCTATCTGAAATGTCACTGTTTGGATTTAGCTACCAAACAATACTTTCTCAAGACAAAGATACACAACCATCCTGAAAACTGGGTCATCTTTAGATATAATTGAGGTTAACAAAATTTGCAAGACCTCCATTTACTTATAAAGAACTAACTATGCTGAACTTGTAAAATTAACTCTAAGCCATGAGTAGAGAATTACATCTAGCTTAGCTAAACTTGGAGGTTGACTATAAATTAGACTGCAGGGAACTCAGAGAAATCTTACCCAGTTAGGTGGCAATGGAAAGGGTTTTTAGATGGGAGAGAAAGAAGTTCAAAGAAGGAATCAAATATATACAGTGAGAGGTCAACCCTAGAGACTTTTCTTCCACTTCTCACAGACCAATAGGAGAAAAACACCCTTACATATATGGGAGAACCCTAAAATATTGGACCTAGTCATTTGCTTTCCACAAGAATTGCCTAAAGAGTTTTAAAACTTCCAGCTATGATAGAAACCAAAGTACTAAACTCCATAAAGTGTGAATGTGTAAAATACATGACTAGGCCACTTTACAAATGTGATTAAGATTCAGATTCTTGAACGGGGGAGATTATTCTGGATTCTTGCATGAGTCCAAACTAATCACATAAATACTTGTGAACAGAGATCTTTCTTGGCTGTGTCAGAGAAGCAGATAGAATCACAGAAATAAGGTAAAAAACATGCTGTGCTGCTTGCTTTGAAGGTGAAAGAACAGGCCCTCAAATGAGAGAATACAGATGGCCTCTAGAAACTGCAACACGTCAAATGCCTCCAGATAGGAACACAAGGCTGTCCATACCTTCTTAGATTTCTCTGGCCTACAAACAAGTAAGATATTATATTTTTGTTGGCTTAAGCTACTAATTGTTTTAATATTTATTTTTTAGTTGTAGTTGTCAATACCTTTATTTTTTTTTATGTGGTGCTGAGAATCGAACCCAGGGCCTCCCACATGCTAGGCGAGCGCTCTACCACTGAGCCACAACCCCAGCCCCAAGCTACTAATTTTGTAGTAACTTGGCAGCAAATAGAAAACTAATATGACCACATAGATGACACATCCCTTGTGGAACAGAGCAATGGCAGAGAAATGTGCTTGCAGAAACCAAGAAAGTGAAAAGACAGGTGCCCAGTGAGCCAGTGAACCAGAAAAGGTCTAAAGATCAGAGGAAAAAGTCCAGGGGCAACCAAGAATAAGTGACACCGACCTTGGAATTTAGGGTCAGGGGAGGGGGACCAAGCAATGAGATGAGACCTGCCTTTTCTCAGGAGACACTGACCCAAGAGTCTTATGAACCATTTCAGACTAGCCTCCTGATGGAGAGGATCTGAAATAACTAAGAGAAAACATACGGTCCCTCTTCCCAGGGTCCCAAGGCAACATAAGTCTCCTAAAACTGCCATTTTCCCTTTTGGAAAGAGGACAGGAAGGTCATTGACCAAAGCAAAGCCTACATATGTCATACACTCCAAAATGTCTTCAACTGGAAAGCTTTTGCCTCCAACAGGGCAGAGCCTCAGGAACAAGATTAGAATGGTTAACATAATAACTAAACAACGTTTTTTTTTTTTTTTTAAGATTTGTGTTTAAAATGAGAGGAGAAGGAAGCAGATGGGGGAGAAAAGGAAAAGGGGTGAAAGAAGAAAATCTTTTGAGACTCTCCAGTGTGTCAAGTACCATGCTATGTACCTCAATGCAGCCTTCATATAATTCCCACAGAAAATCTTAATTTATAACTCATTGTTACAATTTCATGAACAAGATGAAATAGACATTTGACCACCCCACACTATGCACCTGTCAATATGATAGTGTTGATTCTAGTATAGCAATGGTGTTTATCCTTATAAAATAAAAGAGTATGCAAGTGTTACATGAAAACTTACAAACATTAATTCAGCAGAGAATTGGGAGATCATTTAAAAAAAAAGACTATGTGATCCTTCTTTTTTAATAAACATCTCCCCAGGAAAACCATTAAGATTCTCAAATAGTGTTCCTTAGACATTTGAATCCAAAGCCTCCTTGATGCCATGACTCAGCCTTCTCTGTCTCTCACATGCTATAATGCTGATGTCAAAAAGAAACATCCAGGGCAGGAAAAGGGCATATTATACAAATTCTGATGGCATGGGTCCTAAACTCACCCCTAGAGTTAAAGAGTCCTCTGGATTATCTTTCATTGCATTGGAAACTTCCTTAGCATATGCCTGGCCTAACTGCTACTGAAAGGTGGAGGTGGTCTCATTATCACAGGTGGTCTCATTATCACAAATTTAATGAGATGATTACTTAAAAATGGCTTAATGTAATTCATACACACACACACACACACTCACACATACACACAATGTATTCACTGAAAACTCTCAAAGATGTATCAAGGATTTGGTTACATTTCAGGCACACAAAGAACCCGCATATCCTCTTCAGACTCAACTCAAACCACCTTGGATGGGATTTTCCATCTCTCACTGATTCAGCACACCCAAAATGTCTATGTGAATCTTGGGCACTCTACTTTCTTTCTCATCTCCTCTCTCCTCCCACCTCATCCTTTCTTCTCTGATCTGTTTCTACCCTTTCTCGGGAAAAACAGTATTAGACTCTCCAGGTTTCTCCTTTTATGATCTTCACAAATTAAAAAAAAAAAAAATCAAAGACGAACACACAAATGAAAATTTTCTTAAAAGCAAAGAAAATTGTTGTGAATATCACTAATTGCATTGTGTTCCTGTAACACAAACACAAACACAGACTTTGTATATAATTTCAAGTAGTTCACAAATCCCCTAAGCATCCTGGACCCCAAATTCAGAACACCAGAAACTCATTTCTCAGAAACCAAGGTTCTTGGAAGAAACCCAGCTAGGACAGCAAGTCAGAGTAGGAGGTAGTTGAGAGAAGACTAATATCCAGAGGACCAGAAAAAAAAAAGAAAAACCAAACCTGGACCCAAACACTAGGAATCTGGGGTAAAGGGAATACAGAACCAAGGCCCCCACATTAGGAAGATGAAAGGCCTAAGTTGTCAAATATGATTTCTGAAATTTTTTGGAGACCAGAAATTCCTATCCACAGTTCCAACCCTGCTTCATCTAGGCTCTGCTCACAACTGAACTCTCCAGTGTCACTGAACCAACAATAAATACCAGTTAAACATGATGTTTTCAGGGGGTACAGCTAACCCTAGCCTGCAGGGGAGGATGGGCCTAGAATAGGTTCACATCTCAGCACCACAACATGAAAAACTAAAATCAAAATTTAAAAATACACTTGGGAAATTACCAAAAATGAAGAATAATTTAGGGCTGAGGTTGTGACTCAGAAGTAGAGTGCTCACCTACCACGTATGAGACACTGGGTTCATTCCTCAGCACCACATAAAAATAAAACAAATGTATTTTGTCCATCTACAACTAAAAATTGTTTAAAAAATTGAAGAGTGTTTAAAAGATAGGAATATGAGGTGAGTTCTGTGATCCAAACAGAAGAAGTCTCTGTGGTCTTCCAATGCAAGTTACAATCATTTTTCTCTCTATTTAGGAGAATTTTGCTTTCCTGTTGTGCTTGGCTTTGGTTAGTTTAGGCAGAGGACAGATTACAAGAGAAGTTAAAATGGTTTACTGGGAGGGGTGGGAAACAAATTAGAGAAGAGAGAGCAGGAAACCCATCCCATCCTGGGTGGAGACCACTGATACAGAAGGTCAGGGGAGGATCCTGGAGGAGGGAAGGCCAAGGACACATCAGAGTCACCTGCATACAGGGGGGCCTTCCTCCAGGCTGAAAGGGAACACATGGTGGTGAGACCACAGCTAAAACAAGCCTGCTCAGCATGAATGTACCTGCCCTGGTCTCCCCTCCATTCTAAAGATGAGACTACCCACAGGAGGAGAGAGCCAGAAAGGAGATGGCCTCTTGCAGTATGCAGGGTCAGCAGGGTGTTGTGGGAAATCCTCTGGACCACAGATTAAGATGGCGGCGTTGCAGGTCAACTGCCACTGCCCCACTGTTTTCTCTCTTTCAGAAAACCATCTGCCTCAAAACTCATAACAATCCATATTCTATCTGTCTTTATTCAGTTTTGCTGCTAAGGATAAAAATTATATTCTGTGTGAAAAAAATTGAGAGATTAAAATATAATTAATTGTCAGGGGAATTATTATATCCAGGCTTTTTCTGGCAGAGATATATTTGGGAAAGGGGTGAGGATGTAGCCCAGAGTAGAGACCTTGCCTAGCATCCACAAGGAGCCAGGTTCACAACTCAGCACTACAAGATGAAAAAATAAAATTGAAAAAGACATTTGGGAACTTACCAAAAATGAAGAATGACTTAAAGACAGGAATGAGTTCTGGGGTAAAACTGCCCAACTTTTCACATGTGAAATATTTCTAGAGAATAAGAACCACTTTTTAGAAAGTACTTGGTTTACTTCCCCACACTTCCACCTGTGGTGAGCAGCCCACTTGGATTAGCACCATTAGGAGCTGGAGAAAACAAAATCTCTGGATGGTGATTTACTGGGAGATGAACAGAAGGCCACACTCCTAAACTTAATGACTCCATTTACTTATATAGATCATTTAATGAACTCTTAGTATTTGCCTTTAAGCTTCTATGTACAGACCAATAGCTAGATGCACTGAAGGCTAAAAATCTATATTCTCACATGAGACCCATGCAGGTGATGGTAATGTGGTTCCCATCAGTGGAATATGCTGGTTGCAAAATAAAAGCTAAGGAAAATAAAATGACAAAAGAAACCATAGGACACAGAGAACATTTTCATTAATCAGGGGCAGGATAGGGTAGTCAATCATACAGATGGAGCTTCTATACCCAAAAGGCAAAATGGAGCCCACAATTGCTTTTTTTATATCAGGGAACATCAAAGGACATCCATAGAATGTCCTACACCAAAAATGGTTATAGGTAGGCTGCCCAATTCCCAACGGGTTATACCTCCGCAGCTACTATGAAGTATCTTTCTAGTAGGGCATGGATAAAGGTTATGTGTCTTAAGCAACCTATTGCATGGGAGAGCCACAGATAGTTTCCAAGGTTAAATTTAAAACCTCCCTGGCTGCCAAAACTAAAGAAGACCCTCAAAAATTCACAGATGGCATCCCACACAATATAATGGACAAGCCAAGGTTGAAATAAGATGCAGAATACATGACAGACCAGGGGTCACCATCACACATCACATGCAAGTTTCCACGTTCTAGGTAGAAAATAGGAGCCCAGATCTAGGAAATCTCAGGAAACAGGGTTCTGGGTTCCACTAGCTTCCAATTCTCTTTCCAGTGATGGGGACCCACATGTCTGTGCCTAGATAGACAAGGAGATGGGACACCAGGACACAGGAAAGGTAAGGAAACAAGGGATACCTGGAGAGTCACTTACCAGACAGATAAGCAGCTTTTCTCTGATCTGAAAAACAACAAGAAATAGAGGAATTAGGAACTACAACATCTGCTACCAAGGAAACATACAAAATCCAGGAGGGAAAGCAGATCTTAGAGATCAGCCTGCAGTTCATCTGAAAGAAAATGTAAAACAGCATGAATGCTCATCCCCAAGAAAAGGAAAGACTGTGTGCCTGGAAAATCTCAGAAAAACTTTTCTGTTTACTAGAATTTCTAACTACAAATCCACCCAACCCCACCAGACTCTATCTCTACACTCTGATCTCCTCAGGGCCCAGGACCCTGGATCTCCCAGAGATCAGACTCTGATCCCTGTCAGCTGTCCCACTCACCACCAGGTCTTCACACTTGCCCTGTACAGTCTTACCAATGGCCTTCAGTGTCTTTTCCTTTGCCTGCTGTTCCTCTTCCTTAAGCTGCCGCAGATGTTTCCTTTCCTGCCTCACCTGCATTCTTGTGGAATGTGCTTTTCTGATAAAATAGCAAGCCCCCAAGAGTAGGAGCCCCAGCATGGTCAGGATCACAGCAAATGCTGACCTCCAGGGAGAAGCCTGAGGGAAGAAGGGCTCTGTGGCCCAGGCAGACAGCAGGTCAGGGGCACACCCAGGAGAGCCAGCACACTCAGAGAGGCCAGCCCCTCCCTACAGCTCTGCTGGGAGTGGGAAGCAGCACTGACCTGAGATGTAAATAGCCATGGCCTTCTCCTGGCCCAGGACAGGGTTGAGGCCAGAACAGGTCACATTCCCCACAGAACTGTCTCTCACCACCAGAGTGGCCTCCACACTAAACAGCTCCTCAGTGTCTTGGGTGTGGGCCTCAGAAAGTGTTGGGAACTTGTTTCCACTGAGGTCTCTCCACTGCACCTGGGGCTTTGAGAACCATCCTGTGGCTTTGCACACCATGCACACTCCATCCTCTTCTGGCCCTTCTATGTGCACTTGGGAGTCAGAGCCCATCCCTGTGGGAAGGAATTTGTGGAGCCCCAGGAGGCTACCTTGGGCCCTGAGACCCCAGAGTTGCCAAGACATTACACAACTTCAGGGGAAGGTTTGCATGTTCAATTCTGAGAGTTCTATGGGAAGAGGAAATAAAAGGAAGGAGTACAGGGACCTACACAGGGCAATAGGCTCTTGTCCCCAGCCATGATGCGCAAAGCAAAAACAGGAAGAATTTGGTTTCAGGGCTCCCTCCTTGAATCTCCAGTCTTCCCACCTCACACACTCTCTTGTGACATCTGCCTCTCTGTGTATATCATGTCCCAAATTGTATTCAGTGACCACCTTGTCTCCTGAATTCTCTTCCCCTCCACCCATATCCCTATGAGTTATCTTTACCAGATTTACTTACATACACTTCAAACTCAATTTCAGAACTGAATTCATTAATTTGCACCACTTGTCAAAAAACTATTATTAAAATAACCCAATACTTCACCCTTCTTTATAGTCAGTTCTAGCACTTCCACTTACTTTTTACTGCCTTTACTTTCTGCCTCTGGGCCAGTAATGGGATTCAATTTGGCAATGAGAAATTAGCAAATATGACTAGTGCAGAGGCTTGAAAAGCACTTGCACCTTGGTTTATTCCCTCTGCCGTTTCCACAGAAAGACAATCCTGGGCTGCCCTGCTACAGATGCCCTAGGTCAGCCACATGACCACCTGAAATGTAAGCACACCCAATCAAGGTGCACATGATAAGCTTTTCATCTGACCGTAAGAACAAATAAAAATTAAAAGTAAAAATCTTAATTCTCCCTTTTGAATGAAAAATATTATCTTCCTTTTTCTTATAACATTTCCTATAGGAAACTTGCAATTACAAAAAGGTACTTTCTCCTCTTTTGAAAAGTTTATACATGATTCTGCAAACAGGCTAGGTTTTTTGCCAGGTTTGTTTTTTGAGAATGCCTTTCTCAAGGACCTGGGACCCATTTCTTTGAAATGTAAACATCAGGTAAGATAGCAACCCTTTGCCCCCGTTTCCATAAAAAGGTAGGAGCCTAACTTATGTGGGCATCTTGCTCGAAGTTGTAAAACTACCTCCTACCATAAAGCTAAAGAAGTTTATTTTTCTTCCAGATAAAGCCTATTAGATGACACAGATGATCTCCCAAACTACAAAGTAAATTTAGGATGAGTTATATGGAACAAATACTGCTTTGAGCCCTCTTAATTGTGAATTACTTATTGTTCATCATGAAAACAAGTATACAAAAAATTATGTATGCTTGGCTATAAAAAGAAAGATGAAATTCCACTCTGGTTTTATAATCCCTTAGCAGATCACCATTATATGTATCATATTTTGGTTTGATGCTTATTCAGTAATAAAGTGTTTTCTCATAGCATGGGAGATTTTGCTTTTAATTATGTTTCTGAAATATGACCAAAGATGTATGAGTAAACCCAGGTGAGATTAGCCAAGTTCAGCCCCAATTAGTTGAACTCACTTAGTGCCTGAATTAAATATATTTTTTATTGCCAGATACACTTGAGATTGTGGCTGTTTGTTACACAGCATTATTACAGCAGTAGAACTGACACATAATTATCAAGTGTCCTGCCACAAACCAACAAATGGTGCAAATAAAACTCCGGAAGCCTCTAAACTCTTCTCCTCCCCTTCCAAACTCCATGCCCACAGATCTATTCAGTTGAATCTGGCTTCTAAACCTGTCTGACCCCTCCTCCCCCACCCCACTGCCATGCCTCACGTCAGGCCCTCATTCTCTCCACATCACGACTGCATTCCATGCCTCCTTCATGCTCACCTCCCATCCATCTATTTAAACTGCCAACATGAGTATTCCCAGCATGGCTCTGTTTAGGATTCCCCGTACTCTGCATCCAAACTCCATAATACAGCACACAAAACCATTACTGATCTGGTAACAGCCTTCCTTTCTTACACTTCTCCCCAAACTCTACCATCGGATACCCTCAGGGCCCTCACACTCAACACCACGAACTACCTGGTCAAATGTAAGTAGCTACAATCACCATGTTGTATGCCCTCTGCCTTTTCACCTTCCAGCCCATCAACATCCAGGGCCCTTGTGCCAGCCCAGGTATCCACTCCTAATGACCTCATCCTGATACATGTGAGTGGTGTTAAGACAGGACCATCTCTTTATTCCAGTATTGCCATTTCTTACCATCCTCCCCCTCAATCCTCCTACCAACCATGATGGCCTCATTATACCCAGAATAATCAACCATACTCCTACTTCAAAGGTTTCATACCAGGTGCTCCCTCTGCATTAAACTCTGGCCCCACAGATATCCACCTTGCTAAATACCTACTTCCTTTGAGCCTTACTCAAATGGTCAGTAAGACTCTGCCTGAGCCCCTATATAACATTGCAGCTTGTCCTAACTTCCAAGCTCACATCCTGAGCCCCTTTCCTAATTCTTCCTAGACTTTTGTCTTAACTACTTCTCACCTTACAACATTTTGAACTGAATTATTTATTATGATTTTTCTTCTTTTGACTCTAGAAGGTGACCTCCTCAGTGCTGGGATCTCTATTACACTGATATACCTCTGTGCACAGAACAAGTCCCCACATATTTTAGATGCTCAATGAACAGTGTTTGTATTGAATCAATGAACAAATGAATAAGCCAATATTTCCTCTATTTAACCTATAAAATGTGAGGCTAAATTAAATGACCCCTGATATTCCCACCAAACCCAGTACTCCCAAGGTCTCCAGAATAAACATCAAGTAACTAACCTGCCACCTTCAGTTCCAAATCAGCCTCCTGATAGAAGCCTCCATTTCTGAAGAAGCAGGTGTACATTTCATTGTCAGAAACCTGGATATTGTGGATATGCACAGCAGCCTACCCCTGGGTGAGGAAGTTGCTCACCAGTGAAGTCCACCCGTACTCAGCCATCTGATCCTCAGTCTGTTCCTGTTGGTTCCAATAGAAGAACAGTGCTTGTGAGAATGTACTACGAAACCACCTGAGTTCCATGTTCTCTGCATTGATGGCTGGGACTAGGGCACAGGGCAGTATGGCATCCTCGCCAAGCACTTCCACAATGGGGTGTTGAGGGCCCACAACCTAGAACTGCTCTGTGGACAGAGACATAGTGGGGATAAACTTACAGAAACAAAGACCAAAAACCAGAGAACACACACCATCCAGCAGGAAGGCCAGGAATACTGGGGGAGGGTCCAGACGAGATGACCTGTGAGGTCTGATGGATTTGGAAGAGATCTTCTGACCATTTTGATGTGGCCCAGAAATGATAACAAAGACACTCCCTCATTGGCCTCTGCTCCTGGTCTCTTACTTGAAGAAATCTCTAAATCAATGATTCCCAAGCCTTCATGCAACTGAACCACTAGGATGCCTTATAGAGCACACATCACTGGACCCCACTCCCAGAGCATCTCATTCAGTACATCAGGGGGACTAAAGAATACGAATTTGTTAGGAGATCCTAGGGTGATTCAGGAAGCACACCTTGGGAACCCAAGGTCCAACTTGCTCTGTCTCAGGAAAGAACTGAAAACACACAAAAGTGAGCACTCTTTGGTCATTCAGAAAATTTTTCACCCTGAAAATTCCCCTCTTCAAATTCTAAAATTTTTGCTGAAGTCCATATTTTTCTCCTCTAATAAAGGAGGAGAGAAATACATATGCATTTTAAAACAGAGTCAAATGGTATGTGCTGCTGTGAAAATCCTGTTCTCATCATTCATGGAAACCCCCATCACTGCATGTTAAAGAAGCAAGTTCACCTTACTCTCCATCCCTTAGTACTCTTGGGCTTCTAAAGCTACCATGTGACTTCTTTGCAGAACACACTGCAATGGGCCTCAAAAGAGCTACTCTCAAACCCTGTGCTGCTCCACTCTGGTCTCAGCCACCATTAAATCTCAACTGGAGGATGACTACGATTCCTGACCTCAGTGTTCCTTTTTGTGTGTGAACTAATACAAGTTGCTGTTCTGTTCCAAGCCTCCACATAGCTCCCCACTTCTCCCCAGGCATGACAAGGTGGACACTCTTTCCCAAGACCCCTCTGAACACACCTGCTGCTTCTCTCCCCATGGGCTCTAGTGCAGCAACCCTGGCCTCTGTGCTTCCTCACACTACAGGACACTGCCAGCTCTGCACAGGCTCCTCCCCCTGCAGGAACCCTCCTTCCTTACAGTTCAGTCCTCCTTCTCCAGGGTTATGTTCCCATCTACACACCACCTCACTGAACACTGCTGCCTACCCACACCTGCTTCCCATGCCCCTGACTGCCCAAACCCTGCCCTGCTGCATTTCCCATCCTGGTCATCTCCTCCAACACACATAGGCCTCTCTGGCTAGCTGCAGTTATTACTCACTGTCTCCTGCTAGAAGGCAAACTTTATGACAGAATTCTATCTGATTCTTTCATAGTACAGCACCTAACAATCAACATTTTATTAATACTTCAGGAATAAAATGAATTAATGAATGCTTGCAGCAACAAAAAAGGCAAGAAAACGAAAAATGAGGGAAAATGTATTTTCAAATGTTTTTATATCTTGCTGTTTAAAACCACAAAGAAGACAGATGGTTTTAAACAGCAAGATATAAAAATGGATACCTGGACAAGGAGAAGCAGGGAAGCGAGACAGCAGAGCAAGGAGCGACTGCAGCGCCCTTCCATATCTTTAGAGCTGGGGAGAGAGATGGGGGATGAGGGCCGAGACCTGCAGGCAGGAGGCAGGTCCAGCCCAGAGCTCCAGCACCTCAGCATAGAGAGCAGGGCTTAGGGCTGGACAGCAGTCCCCTGCTGGAGCAAAGCATTTCCTACTGGTTCATCACTCTAACAGGGTGCTGGGCCCCCCCATAACTCTGACACTGAAAAACAGCTGAGCCCAGGATCCTTCTAGCTCTTCTGGGAAGACTGTGGTATCAGGAAACCATTAGAGTTCCCTGGTAAGAAACTGTTCCTTTCTTTCCCACTCTAACCAGAGGGCAGCTATATTTGGCCCAGAACACCAGCTTCTCCCTGGTTTCCTCCTCTTAGGTCACAGGTGTCTTCAAAGCCAACTTACCTGCTTCTCTGTCCTCCCACTTTTGAAAGGCTGTGACTTCCTGGAGCATCTCTAAACACAGCAGCTAAACAACAAGAACCCCAGAAGACCCCAAAACTGCCCTCAGAATTTGCACCTGCCCCAGCTCAGAGCCAAATCCTCTGTTTCTGAGTCCAATGCTGAGGGCTCAATTTCCTCATATCCAAGAGGCATTCAGTCCCCAGGAATACAGGGAAAGCAGAGCCTGACATTAATTTCAGTCATCTCTGCAGAATCTCTGATACTGGGTCCCCAATAAGCCCTCCAGTCAGAGGAACAACCCCTCTCTGGCTCCTTCCACCATCTAAAGCGAAAGCTTAATAAAGGAGACTGGGAAGAGTGTGCTCTGCCATATGGACATCACACCCTTTACCAGGAAGAAGGCAGCAGAGCATAGCAGCAAAAAGAGGCTACCCACAATTTTCCTGGAACACTGCAGAACAACCTCACTTAGAGGTGAAATGCCACCACCACCCCACAATGCCACCACCAATTACTGCCCTAATGGCAGAATCTCTGAGGCCTAGAGATGTTAGTGCCATGTTACAGAAAGAAGAAAACAAAATTATATTGAATCCCTACTAATTACCAAGAACTGTGCCTCATAAATTTTACTTATGCCATCTCATTATCACAACTGCAGAGATAAGGCCATGAACTCTGCCATATGGTAACATCAATCTACTAACTTCCTAGAGGAGGGAGAAGCTAGATGTGCCAGGAGGCTGCCTTCTACCACCACATCTCCAGCCCAGCCCAGCCCCCTGCCCCAGGTGACTCAAGTGAGCAAGATCCTGAAAGGGATCTTGGACTCCCAGTTGCCTCAATTACCTGGCAAGAAAGCTTATCTCAACCTAACCTGAGCATTCTCCCTCCCGAGGTTGCCCTTTGCCCTCCATTTGGGGAGGAGGGGGTGGAAGCAGTGACAAAGTGCAGGTCAGGTCTCCTTAAAGAACACTGGCAGAATCCTTGAACAGCACTGGCAGGGGACACTAAACCTCAGCACTGTCCTCTCCCAGCTCATCAGGATCACTGTTCAGCTGCTTTGACAAGATATACCATTCACTGAACCACAAATATTTTTTTTTATATGAACTTAAATGATCCTAATACTAATAAGGCTAACATTTACTTTCTTTTTTGAGCAACATGAAATATCTCTTATCTTTTATGTATATTAAGTTTTTTCTAAAAGGCTTTGGATAAATGCCCAAACCATAGAACAATGGTTAATGCCAAATATATGAAATGCATTGGGATTCTAAAATGTGAGAGTTGATATAAAGTATTTACCTCCCCTCCCAATCTAACCCCATTTTTTCATACTGGGGATTGAACTCATACTAGGGAATCCCTCTGCCATTGAACCACAACCCCAGCCCTTTAACCCATTTTCTTAAGGACATAGAACCATATGTAACTTAACACTGCTAAGATGAGTTCACTGTGTTATCTTCTAATGTAGGAAAAGATTTAAAGAACTGTTTTCTGTCTATTTATTTCTAGAAAAAAATGAAAAAAGAAAAACACACACAAGTTGGTGAATTTGTTAATTTATCCTTCCAATCTTTATCCATCATGAACCTGGCTGATGGGCTGCCCTGTGACCTGGTAGCCCACTTAGCAGAGTCCCAGTGGTATGGCAGTGCAAGCCCCTTCTTCTGAGTTTGCCCATCTGCCTCTCTGGTGAGGAGACCCTTCCCAGGTGAGGATGCCACCTCCAAAACTGAAATATTAAACCACAAGTGGCTAAGAGACCTCCTTATGCCTCATACTCTCTTAGTGGAGCCAGAGCCTGGCCCAGCCCTACCCTGAATTCAGCTGTTGAGCTCTACTGGCTGGAGCACCTGCCCCACCATCTTCTGCATGAGCATCCACCCCCTTCCTCATCTGAGATTCCATGGAGGTAAAGTATCACTCCCACTCAAGCCCTGAGATAGAAAATGGTAAGGGAGTGAGGCCAGCGGGACAAAAATTATACATTCCTATAGAAAATTTAGTGAATTTCATTACACTCATAGAAAACAAAAAATAAATAAACATTTAAATGGAAAGACAACCGACTGAGAGAAAGCTGGCATAAAAATGGAAAGAACGAGAAAGGATCCAAGATGATGGAATACAGGAGGTACTGTTTCTGGCTACTCTGTGGAATTAAACCAAGAAAACAGTCAGGCGGGGTCTCTACAAGGTCTCCTAGATGGAATACAACACTCCAAGCATGCCACAGGACCCCTACACAGCAGATTTTCACAGAAACCATCAGAGCTGTGACCACCTGCACAGAAATCAGAGCCTCTGTGTTCCAGTAAGACTCCGGACTCTGGACACAAAGCCCGCAGTTCTAGTGCACACACATCTCTCAAGCAGTGTAGCAGAATCACCTAATCAGCTACACACCGCTCCCACGCAAGCCACATGTCTGCAATCTACCCACAGCATAAAGCCATCTCAGCTCCCCCCACCTCACCAGATACCCTAGCACTGGTAGCAGACCCAGTACATCTTGGAAAATATCTCTCACCAGTGGGCGTGGCTATCAGCGCAGACCTCCATTTGAACAGGTACCTGGTTTCCAACTTCCTCCTCCTACCACACTTCCCAGCTGTGATTACTTGGCACAATGACTACCCAGTGCAAAATCTGCTCTCAGCTGAACTGGAGTGGGAGCGCAATGTGACCAGAGCACTGCCCAACTGGCACAAACCTGAGGGTTAGAGGTCCTGCAGTTGCGGCCTGATAAGCAAAGGAAGGAGATTCTAGTAACATAAGAGTGAAAAACCTAAATCAAATCAGAGAGAACAGGATCAGGAAGCTCCAGGCAGGAGAGGGAGAAGATAGTGGGTGGGGGGCTCAAGTCTTCTCACCTTGGTTAAGACAGTTCCACCTACTGGAAGAAAAGAGGAGCAGAAATGAAAGAGAATTCTAAGAATTTTTTTTTGTAGTTGTTGTTGTTGTTTTTATTTATTTACTTTTTGACTTCTTATTCTTCCCCTCTACCCTTCTATCCTCTGGCCCTCATAATCCCAACATATGTGAAACAAAAAATTTTACATGAAATAGAACTATGAGAACTGAGTCACATGAATAATATAATATAGAGGAATTTTTTTCTTTTTTCTTTTTCTTCTCTCTCTTTTTTCTCTTTTTTCTTTCCCTTTTTTCTTCATTCTTCATGCACCCTCCAAATTTTATTATCTCAACATTCTGTAATTTTCTAAATACATATGTGTGTTTGTTTTTATGTACTCTACTGTCCTCTCATGTACTTGTCTACCCTAAATTACCACCTGTCTATTCCCTTGCTTCCAACCCTCTTCATTAGAGTTCTCCTTCAAATTTTCTAAGGTATATTAACCCCATACCCTCATATCCTTCCCCCTTAGCATATTGTCCTATGCCCAACACAGTTTACTGTCCACCACCAGAAACTGTATACCTTTTAAGAAACTACTGATTATATTAAAAATAATAATTGAATCCAACATTTCTGGACATTGAGACTAACTATAAATGTCTTAATAACAATAATTTGCTTATAGGTGATATACTCTTGCTATTAGGATCTGTTAACATTGTGCTTTCCCACAAAGGAGGGAATCTTGGAACCATACAAGAGCACTACAAGTCTACAGGGTAAAAAAAAAACAGTCTCATAGAGCTGGAAAGAAAGAAATGTGAGCAACATGAAAAGACAAGGGAAGAAAGTACCACAAACAATTCAAGACAACACATCATTAGAAGAATTGACAGCTACAGCAGAAAAAAAAATACAGAGAAATATTTCAGAATATACATTGTTAAAATATTTAGGGATCTCAAAGAAGACATTATACAACAAATACAGGCAGTGAAAGATCACTTTGACAATGAGATACATAAACAAATCCAAGAAGCAAAAGATCTCCTCAACAGAGAGATAGAGGTTATGAAAAAAAAAAAACAGAAGTCCTTGAAATGAAAGACATAATAAACCAAATTAAAAACTCAAACAAGAGTATCACCAATAGAGCAGACCTGTTAGAAAACAGGATATTGAAGATAAAGTATATCACCTTGAAAAGAATGTAGACAGCACAGGGAAAATTATGAGAAATCATGAGCAGAACAAATAACAAAGAGTTATTGGGATAGAGGAAGGCATAGAGGTCCAAACCAAAGGAATGAGCAATCTGTTCAATGAAATAATATCAGAAAACTTTCCAGACATGAAGCATGAAACACAAATCCATATTCAAGAAGCCTACAGGATGCCAAATGTTCAAAATCACAACAGATCCACACCAAGACATACTATAATGAAAATGCCCAACATACAGACTAAGGAGAGAATTTTAAAAGCCACAAGAGAAAGGAAGCAGATTACACATAGAGTAAACCAATTAGGATAAAGGCAGATTTTTCAACACAGACCCAGAAAGCTAAAAGATCCTGGAAAAACATATTTCAAGCTCTGAAAGATAATGGGTGCCAACGAAGAATATCATATCCAGCAAAAGTAAGCTTCAGATTTGAAGATGAAATAAAAACCTTCCACAATAAAAAAAAATGTTAAAAGAATTTATAGATAGAAAACCGGCACTACAAAACATACTTGGCACAATATTTCATGAAGAGGAAATGAAAAACATCAATGAAACCAGCAGAGGGAGGTATTACACTAAAGGAAAAACTAATCAAAATATAAAACCAAGTCAAATTAAATAACAAACAAATATGGCTGGAAGTACAAACCATATCTCAATAGTAACCCTAAATGTGAACGGCTTAAACTCACCAAACAAAACACATCGGCTAGTAGACTGGATTAAAAAATAGATCCATCAATATGCTGCCTACAGGAGACTCATCTGATAGGAAAAGACATACACAGACTGAAGGTGAAAGATCAGAAAAAATCATACCACTCACATGGACCTCAGAAGCAAGCAGGGGTGTCCATACTCATCAAATAAAATAGACTTCAAGCCCAAGTTAATCAAAAGGGATAAAGAAGGACACTACATACTGCTAAAGGGAACCATTCACCAACAAGATATAACAATCATTAATATATATGCCTCAAACAATTGTTCTGCTATGTTCACCAAACAAATTCTTCTCAAGTTCAAGAGACAAATAGACCACAACATGAAATCATGTGTGACTTTAACACACCTGTCTCACCACTGGACAGATCTTCCAAACAAAAGTTGAATAAAGAAACTATAGAATTCAATAACACAAGTAATAACTTAGACTTAATTGACATATAGAGAATATATCAACCAACATCAAGTGGATACACTTTTTTCTCAGCAGCACAAGGATCCTGCTCAAAAATAGACCATATATTATACCATAGGGCAACTCTTAGCAAATATAAAGGAGTAGAGATATAACCATGCATTTTATCCAATCATAATGGAATCAAATTGGAAATCAATGATAAAATAAGAAATTAGAATTCCTACATCACATGGAGAATGAACAATGGGCTACAAAAGACATCAAGGAGGAAATTAAAAAATTCTTAGAGATAAATGAAAACTCAGAAAACATATCAAAATCTCTGTGACTATGAAAGCAGTACTAAGAGGAAAATTCATTGCAAAGAGCTTATTTCTAAAAAGAAGAAAAAGCCAACAAATAAATGATCTCATACTACATCTCAAAGCATTAGAAAAAGAAAGGCAAATCAGCAGCAAAAGCAGTAGAGGGCAAGAAATAATGAAAATCATTGTTGAAATCAATGAAATTGAAATAAAAGAAACAATTGAAAAAAATTGACAAAACTAAAAGTTGGTTCTTTGAAAAAATAAATAAGATCAAAAGACCCTTAGCCATGCTAATGAAGAGAAGAATAGAGAGAAGCCAAATTACTAGCATATGGGATGAAAAAGGCAATATCAGAATAGACACTACAGAAATACAGAAGATAATTAGAAATTATTTTGAAACCTTATATCCAATAAAATAGAAGATAGTGAAGACATCGATAAATTCCTTAAGTCATATGATCTGCCCAGATTGGGTCAGGAAGATATACACAACTTAAACAGACCAATATCAAGTGAGGAAATAGAAGAAGCCATAAGAAGATTACAACCAAGAAAATCCCAGGACTGGATAGATATACAGTAGAGTTTTACAAAATCTTTAAAGAAGAACTAATACCAATACTCTTCAATCTATTTCAGGAAATAGAAAAAGAGCAAGTACTTCCAAATTTATTCTATGATTCAAACATCACACTGATTCCAAAACCAGACAAAGACATTTCAAATAAAGAAAACTTCAGGCCAATATCTCTAATTAATATAGATGCAAAAATCCTCAATAAAACTCTGGCAAATTGAATACAAAAACATATCAAAAAGATCATGCGCCATGATCAAGTGAGATTTATCCCCAGGATTCAAGGTTGGTTCAACATACGGAAATCAGTAAATGTAATTCACCACATCAATAGACTTAAAGATAAGAATCATATGATCATCTCAATAGACACAGAAAAACATTTGACAAAATACAGCACCACTTTATGTTCAAAACACTAGAAAAACTAGGGATAACAGGAACTTACCTCAACATTGTAAAAGCTATCTATGCTAAGCCTCAGGCCAGCATTATTCTAAAAAGGAGAAAAATTAAAGGCATTCCCCCTAAAATCTGGAACAAGACAGGGATGCCCTCTCTCTCCACTTCTATTCAACATAGTTCTTGAATAACTGGCCAGAGAAATTAGACAGATGAAAGAAATTAAAGGAATAACTATAAGAAAAGAAGAACTTAAACTAGCACTATTTGCTGATGATATAATTCTATACCTAGAAGACCCAAAAGGCTCTACCAAGAAACTTCTAGAACTAGTAAATGAATTCAGCAAAGTGGCAGGATATAAAATCAACACCCATAAATCAAAGGCATTCCTTTATATCAGTGACAAATCCTCTGAAATGGAAATGAGGAAAACTAGCCCATTCAAAATATCCTCAAAAAATAAATAAATAAATAAATAAAATACTTGGGAATTAATTTAACAAAAGAGGTGAAAGATCTATACAATGAAAACTATAGAACCCTAAAGAGAAAAATAGAAGAAGACCTTAGAAGATGGAAAGATATACCTTGCTCATGGATAGGCGGAATTAATATTATTAAAATGGCCATATTACTAAAAGCATTTTACAGATTTAATGTGATTCCAATCAAAATACTAAAGGCATTCCTCAAAGAAATAGAAAAAGCCATTATGAAATTCATCTGTAAAAATAAGAGACTCAGAATATCTAAAGCAATTCTAAGCAGGAAGAGTGAAACAGGTGGTATCGCTATACCACATCTTAAACTATATTACAGAGCAATAGTAACAAAACAGCATGGTACTGGCACCAAAACAGGCTGGTAGTCCAATGGTACAGAATAGAGGACACAGAGACCAACCCACAAAATTACAACTACTTTATATTAGACAAATGTGCTAAAAGCATGCAATGGAGAAAGGATAGCATCTTCAACAAATGGTGCTGGGAGAACTGGAAATCCATAAGCAACAAAATTAAATTGAATCCCTATCTCTCACCATGCACAAATATTAACTCAAAATGGATCAAGTATTTAGGAATCAAACCAGAGATTTGCATCTAATACAAGAAAAAAAAATGGTCCTAATTTCCATCATGCGGGGTTATGCCCCAAGTTCCTTAATAAGACACCTATAGCACAAGAATTAAAACCAAGAATCAACAAATGGGATGAATTCAAACTAAAAAGTTTTTTTCTCAGCAAGAGAAATAATATGGGAGGTGAACAGGGAGCCTACATCCTGGGAACAAATTTTTACCCCTCACACATCAGATAGAGCTCTTATCTCTAGACTATACAAAGAACTCAAAAAGTTAAACACCAAATAAACAAATAACCCAATCAACAAATGGGTCAAGGACCTGAACAGACACTTCTCAGAAGAGGATATACAATCAGTCAACAAACACATGAAAAAATGCTCACCATCTCTAGCCATCAGAGGAATGCAAATTAAAACTACTCTAAGATACCATCTCACTCCAGTAAGAATGGCAGACATTATGAAGTCAAACAACAACAAGTGCTGGAGAGGATGCAGGGAATAAGGTACACTCATACATTGCTGGTGGGACTGCAAATTGGTGCAGCCAATTTGGAAAGCAGTATGGAGATCCTTTGAAAAGCTGGGAATGGAACCACCATTTGACCCGGCTATTCCTCTTCTTGGACTATACCCAAAGGACCTAAAAACAGCATACTCCACAGCCACATCAATGTTTATAGCAGCACAATTCACAATAGCTAGACTGTGGAGCCAACCTAGATGCTCTTCAGCGTATAAAAAAATGTGGAATTTATACACAATGGAATATTACTCATCACTAAAAAAATAACAAGATCATGAAATTTGCAGGGAAATGGATGGCATTAGAGCAGATTGTGCTAAGTGAAGTTAGTCAATCCCCCCCCCCAAAAAAAAAGCAAATGACAAATGTCTTCTCTGATATAAGGGGGGTGACTCTAAATGGAACAGGGAGGAAGAGCATGATAAGAAGATTACCTCTAGATAGGGAAGAGAGGTGGGAGGGAAATGGAGGGAGAAGGGGAATAGTATGGAAATGGAAGGAGACCCTCATCGTTATACAAAATACATGTATGAAGATGTGAGGAAAAAAAATATTTATGTCACCTTAGATTGCATAGAGAGAAGTGATAGGAGAGGAGGGGAGGGGAAGGGGAAAAGGAAGGACAGTAGAATAAAATAGACATTATTATTGCTGTGTGTACATATGTGACTGCATGACCAACCTGTACACTCAGGTTGGTCATGAAAATGAGAAATTATATCCCATCTGATACAAATGTATGATATGACAAGGTCATTGTACTGTCATGTGTAACTAATTAAAACAAATAAAAAATTTAAAAAATGTATATAACAGTTTTGGAAAACTTAGAGTGACATGTTTCCTCTGGATCACCACTAGAGAGAGAGGACTATGGCAACAGGCAGGGAAACCCTCATTGAACCCTTTAGTTCTGTATCTGTTACTGGCCTTCTCTCTTAAGCCCTGTGTGTTTCTTTTCTTTTTTTTTTTTCAGTTTTACACAATACATTCATTTTATTTATTTATTTATTTTTATGAGGTGAGGATTGAACCCAGGGCCTTGAATGTGTTAGGCAAGTGCTCTACAGCTGAGCCACAATCCCAGCCATGTGTTTATATTCTTTTTGCTGCTACAACCAATGGTCATAAATTTATTGGCTTAAACAAGGCAAATTTATTATGTTACAGTTCTGGAGGGCAGAAGTCTGAAATGGGTTTCAGTGGCAGGGCTGTGTTCCTTCTGGAAACTCTAGGGAAGAAGCAGTTTTCTTGCCTTTTCCAGAGTCTAGAAGTGGCCTACATTTTTTGGCTCCTGGTCCCCTTCCATCCTCATAGCCAGCACTGGTTGGGCAAATCTTTCTCACACTGTATCTCTCTGACACTGACTTGTCCTTTCATCTTCCTTGTTTAAGGAGATTTGTGATTACATTGGACCTGCTTGGAAAATTCTGGCTACTCTCCCTATTTAAGATCATCAGATTAGCAAAGTTATTTCCTTCTGCTGCCTTAAATCTCCTTTGTGGTGTAACCTAGTCACAATTATTTCACTTCATTTCATAGGAGTAGATTAGCCTATTCTCTTTTTTCTTCCATCCCTCCTTCTTTCTTTCTTGATTTGGTACTGGGGATTGAACTCAAGGACACTTTACCACTGAAGTGCATCCCCAGCTCTTTTTATTTCATGAGACTGGTTCTCCATAAAATGCTTAGGGCCTAAATTGCTGAAGCTGGACTTGAACCTGTGATACTCCTGCATCAGCCTCCCAAACCACTGGGATTATAGGTGTGCACCATTGTACCCAGCAACCTATCCTATCCTTTTTCCTGTTAGCTTGGGTTTTCTTTCAGATGGCTAGCCTCTAAACCAACGAATTATTTTAAAATAACTTATTTGTTTTTTGTAAAAATAAAATAAACTCAACCACTGGTCACTCACATGAGGTAGGACTTATTTACTTTTAGCTCAGGTGGAGATCCTTGCAACAACAGGGGTGCTATAGGTGTCAGGTAAGGGAGTACTCCAGCTTGTGGTGGGCTTTGGAATATCATCTGAATCTTGACATTTATTAGAATTATTTCATGCCAATGAAATGAAGTCTTCTTCGGAAGGCTAGCATCTGAAATCTGAAATAGAATCAAAAGGGGATTAACAGATGGATGATCTGAAGGTGAGGTGTCATAGTGATTTATAATCCCTGATCCTGCAGCCATGAATCCGTTTCTTTGGGTCAGTTGAATAATTTTTGCAGCACTCAGGAAATTGTTCAAAATGGCCCCTGGTGTTAGCAAACAAGCAAGAAGCTTGCAAACTCAGTTGTTGCCTGGGCAGCAAGCATCGGAGGCTGGCTCTAATTGGCTGGTATACCATGGTAAAATTTATTGCTGTCACAAGCAGGCATGAGGTAGATGGTTAGCATTTTCAGAGAACACAAGGACCACTTGCATCAGAATTACATGGGAGTTTGTTTAAATCTGGAATTCCCAGGACACATGGTTAGGAATTCATAATTGGTAGGACTGGGATATGGTCTGGAATCTATCTTTTAGAAAATTCCCCAGGCAACCCTTATGCCAGGTAAAGTTTGGGAACTACTGACAAAGAAAATGGTGTGTTTCTTAAAAATCCCTATATAATTCCCTTCTTGCCCCTTTGGTCTGAGAACCAGAGCAATTTTCTTGTGTACTAAGACTCAATCTTAAAAAAGACAAAGCTTATTTTCTGCCCTAGGCATTTATAATAACAAGTACTCTAGTTTTTCTGAGTGCTAAGGGTTTACATAGGCCTTTCAAGATTTGTGCAAAAGGGATGTAGCTTAAGTGATACAGTGCTTTCAAAGCATTCAGGAGGCCTCAGGTTCAATCTCTAGTACCCTGCCACCCACCCCAAATTCTGCAAGCATAGAAATTTTTTTTCCAAGGAACATCAATTAGTTTGAAGAGAAGGACTTAACATTCCGATGGAGAAGAGCAAAAAAACTGAAGCCAGCTTCAAGAAGGAGAGGAACACACACAGCAGAGAGATGAAGGCTAGTCCTTAATGGCAATGTTGATTACTTAAATGATTAAGATTCTACCATATCTGTGAACTTCCTCATGTTGTAGCCTGTTTTAACTGGGTTTCCTATTACTTGTGACCAAAAATTTCCTAATGTCTGTGGTCACTAGTTTGTTTTGTACTCTCTTGGTTTATGCAATTTACATGTAAAATGTAAAAAAAGTAAAAAGCAGAGAGAAAACTGTTGCTTTGGGATTGAAAGATGCAAAGGTCTTTAGGATAAAATTTGTTTATAAGAAAGCTGTTGAGTGAGCTGTGTCTTCCTCCTATATTTTCATGCCTTTCAGTTCCCATGAGTGTCCACATCCACAAAACAAACTCATTAAATTAGCTTTTATTTGCAAAAAAAAGACTCTTTCTCAAAAAGGGGAAGCATGGGGGTGGACTGGGAATGTGGCTCAGTGATTAAGCACCCCTGGGTTCAATTCCTACTACCAAAAAAAAAAAAAAAAACAAGGAATGGGTTTATTGGAGAGGGGAAGAGAAAAAGGAAACAACCTATTCACCTTACACAAAGGTCTTAGGCACGTAAAATCTATGTATAGTCAAAATAATCCTGGAAAATCCTTATAGCACACATCAAGCATACATAAGGTTTTTCAGTTTACAGTTAGTCTTCATTATTTGATTGACTTCCAAGTTTCCTCTAGAATATAAATTTCATGGTGATGTGTACATGATCCCAAAGCCTGAGATTACTGAGCCTGTCATATCATGGCTACTTAGTACATATTTGTTCAGTGAATATAACTGATCACATGGATTACCCTTATGCTTTGGGATAATTCAGCTCATCGTGGTGAAAGCAGATGCAGGAGCAAAACCTCTCATCTCATGGCTGAAAATGAAAGAGCCAAAGAGAAAAGGGTCCTAAAATCTCCTTCAAGGGGACACCCACAATGACTTAAGACCTCCTGCTAGGCCCCGCGTCCTAAAGGCTCCACCATCTCCCATTGGCACTGTGATGAGACAGAGTCTTGAATATACTTACTCCATTTTGTTTAGTAACTCCATTTTGTGAAACAGCTATGCCAAATAGAAAGGTCATGACTGGGGCAAGTTGTTATTCCTTTTGTTGTGGAAACCCTCAAGAACACGGAACTATCTAACTGGGCTCTGTTTCTGTAACTGGAGTACCTGGGCTTATTCTAATGGCTAAGTCTCCCAACATCTGACTGCAATCTCTTGCTTCTGTAACTTGGCTTGCTTGCATTGGCTAACCCCCCTAACATCCCTTTTGTGGTATTTTAGCTTAAATATGAGGTCAAAGTGAAGGGGATGCATCATTTTGATTATCTGGATTTTAGAGAGTAGAGTGTCTGCCACTGGCTAGCAACAAAGGCTTAATTGGGATGGCAATGTGTGGTCTGAGAGTTATTTGAGGGTCTAGGTATCAATATAACAGCACCAAGCTGGGAGCTGTTGCATTCCAAGACTAAACACTCAGGGTCACGCCTGTGAACTGGGCTTTACAAAATAACCACACAGAGAAATACCTTTCTCTTTGAGTCCTGTTATGTCTCCTCTGACCTTAGAGGTCCACAGAAAAAAAGTAATAGGAACATGTGCTGAACCCTTTTATTGGGAAGAAGCCATTCAAATGAGGCAAGGGGTCAGGTTTCAGGAGGCTGAGTCTAGCTTCTGATATCTACTGTCAGCAGATTGACTGACATCTAGGAAGGCCACACCAAAAGGCAGAGAGAGAAGTGGACACACAAAGGGAGTTTCCATGGAATATTCTATCACAAACAGGGCAAAGGGGTAGGTTTACAAAGGAAACAAGTAAGTGTAAGCCCTAGGGGCATGCCCCACAAAGAGAACCTCCTTGCTATCCCAGCAGAGTGGGGTTGGGGGGTACACCTAGTCATAAGTCATGGCACAACTGCCCAGACTGCAGTGATTTTTCAGATCCCTGAGGTGCATCAGGAATGGAAGGTGTGGTCACTCAGTATGGCTCCCCATAGGGAGCCAACTTTTAATGTGAGGGACATTTGAGACCCAAATGATAGTAGCATGGTACTACTTCATGTTTTCTGGTACTAAGACCAGAGAGATCCAACCCCTGTCATCCCTCAGAAAAATGGCACACCACTTAATACAGCGAGCAAAAGCCCCACAATACACTCAACAGTGAATCCAGTCAGATCATCCTTTGTAACACTTCCTGGTGTGGACCAGGGCAAAATGCCAAGGTCCAGGTCAAAGGAGCAATCTCCAGGGGGAATGAGAATAGGTGGACCAGGGACCCAACTTTCTGCTGCCCTTGTTCCTTCAGAGGTAAGTCAATACAGAAACAGGTGGGCTGGGTGGCCTTTGACTTGGTGTCAGCTCGTAGAAACCTTGATAAAGTATCATTCTGGTACCAGATATGATGATAGACATGGATAATAGTTTTGATCATAATAGAATTATTAGAGCATCCCTCCAACCCCACTGGAAAGACAATGTGGCTAGTCAACGTAGAACAGTAGAGAAAAGAAAAAAAGAAAGAATAAAGGACCCAGTGGAAGTGAAAGATTAATGAACTCCCTCAAAACTAATGGTCTGGTCTGGACCTCACCTAAGAGACTATGATTTTTCTCCAGAGCTTTGTGTGGTGGGAGGACACATAGCAGGTGCAAAAGAAGGAAAACAAAGGCCATTTGGGGAGGATGACTCTTGAGAACAGAAACTAACTCTCCAAATATCCCTTGGCCTTTCTGAGAGTCCCTCTCCCTCTGATAAAGAACTCTGCTTCCCATCAGATGTCCTCCTCACTGAGGCAGAGAGAGTCAGAAAGATGAATGGAAAGGTTATGGACAACAATGGGAGGTTCATACAGAGAATGAGGCAAAGAAAACATTAGCCAAGGACTGTGGGAGGTATATATAGTATGTGACCAGAATTTGTCTCCCCTTCTGATTGGTGTGACATTGTTAGTCACCTTGTGATCTGGTTGCCTAGGTAACCATAGCAGGTAGCCCTGATCTTTAGGGTCGAGCAAATGTGTCCTTGTGCATGGGTGTGCCTTCCTACATCCCCATGGGTAGACCTATGCTCACCTGTTCCTTTGTGATATTGCCCCTTGCCCTGTTTGTGATAGAATGTTCCATGGAAACACCCTTTGTGTGTCCCCTTCTCTTACTCTGCCCTTGGGTGTGGCATACCCATATGTCAGTCAACCTGCTGACAGTGGACATCATGAAGATAGACTCAGCCCCTTGAAATCTGACCCCTTGCCTCATTTGAATAGCGTCTCCTCAATAAAAGGGGTCAGCACATGCGGGGTCTCTCTTTCTACAGACCCTTAAGGTCAGAGGAGCCATCACAGAACCCCCAAAGAAAAGGTATCTCTGGCTCTTGTGTGGTTATTTATCACAGTCCAGTACCCCTGGAGTGACCCTGAATGTTTAAGTCACTGGGAATGTGAAAAAGGTCTTTGTGATGAACTGGAAACTGGAAGGTACTCAGTTAGGAGGAAGACCAAAGTAAGGGAATGAGAAAAGAGAGTCCACAGTTATGAAAAGGTTTCAAGTTAGAATAGAGGATCTGAGTTCCAGTCCTGTGGGGATGATCCCGAAAAGACTCTTGCTCTTTTTATTCTTCTTGTCAATTCTGCAGGGGAAAAATATTTGGGTGTGTTGCAACTTATATTTTAATTTTTGGTATTTCCAAATTAATAAAAAGGTATTTTGTAATGCATTTATCTTAAAAATCACCTAATATAAAAATATTCTACTTACAATTAACATAAAATTTTTTAATTGATCTATTGAAATAAAAAACACTGAATAGTTTTCATAGTTATAAATATCTTTCTTTTTTTAAGTATTTAATCCAGTATTTATTCCACTCATGATATTCTTTGTAACCAGAATACAAGTCATAAGAACAATGTATCAAATAATTTGCTGGTAGTCTTAAATAATGCAGCACAGCATTACTTTTAATACTTCTCCATTGTAGGTTGTTAAAAACTCAAAGAGCAATTTTCATTATTGATTTAAAAAAAGCTTTACATTTTAAAAAAAGGACACTATATACCAAGCTGTTTCATAATTTAAGTATTTTTCCATTTATAAAAAAAGCTTTGGAAGCTGGATGCTTGAATCTGTTTCTCTACTCATCTGCCACACCCTCTCCCAACTACAAGTTAGTACAGGGTTACTGCAAGAATGTTAGGCTTTGACATTATTTTTTTCTTTAATATAGTACTTTAAAAATCTGAGAAAGAATTCAAGGAAAAAAGATTCATGTCATTATTTTTCAAATAAAAAGGAAAACTAAGTTAATAAATTTTAGGCATAATAACAGTGTCCCTTTGAGGTAGAATGCTAAAAGAACTTTTGATCAAATCACAACCTAATTTAAACCTCTGCATCAGAAACTAACTTCTCATAAATTCTCTATAAAGTTAACTGTGGAGAATACATTATCTTGGAATGTATTCTCCACATGTATTGTTAACAAGTCTTCCAAGATAATGTACAGTGGACAAGAATGTTAATCCTACAACTGCTGCCTTCATGTCCATTGAAAGCACAAAATTCTCCTATAAGATATCCAAGATCCAATCCCAAAGTCTTTAGCATCCTATGATGAAAAGCACAGCCATGCTAACTTTAGTCACAAATCATAATACCACACCTAGAAAACAAAAATAGAATTAGTGGCAGTTTATTGCCTTATACAAATTTAACCAACATGGTAACCATGCCAAAGGAATTAAAACATTTTAGAACATATGTACAGACTGTACATTTTAAAAACAAACAATGGGCCTCCATGAACTCAATGATCTCCTTGGAATCTTGAACATCTGCATTCAACATGTCTATCTCAGGACTTTCCTTTCCATCTTTCTTGATTTTTCTAGGTCGCATTTTTCTGTTGGTCAATATTCTTCTGAACTGGAACTGGAATTCTTGGAAACAGTAGGAAAAATACTCCAGTTTTGTGAGAAAAGACCGAAGCATTTCTTCAATGGTCATCACACAGCCTCCACCAGCCTTAACATTTAGGTCATCTTCATCATCAAGGAAGGATTCAAACCAGTCCCAAAGATCTGTAGGGGTCTGCATGTACATTCTATACATAAATCCAAGGGCTCTGATATATGGAAAGTCTCTGTGTTAAAACACCCATAACTTTTTTGTGAGTTTGTTTCAGAGTAAATCATTTATATAACAAGCAAAAATCTGTAGAAACAATTCCTCCTATTGCAACACTTCGAATCCCTTCGCACATCCCTGTCTAGCCAGCTGTTTTCCTTTTTCCCAAGGTTCAACATGTGTGACCTTAAAGTAGATCTCATCCACCACCTCGTGGTAGGTCTTGAGCTCCTAGAGCTGCACTTTGAAGTAAGGCGACCACAGATGTTGGTCAGGATCATGTGATTGAGGTCATGGTCTTCTCTTTGCCCCACAGTGGCAGCACATTGCCCTACTTGTCGGAGACCACCAGCTTAGTGGCGCCGCCACCACTGCACTGCTGCTACTGCTGCTGCTGGACCGCAACTGCCTGGTGCTGTGGCTGCAAGTTGCCTGTTAGCTGGAGCTATTGTTAGCCATGTTGAAACAGAAGGATAAATATTTTTCTCACTGAAGAGCAATACTGACCAAGATGTATTTATATCACATGCATTTATGAATATATAACAATGAATCTCACTACTATGCGAAATTATAATGCACCCATAAAAAATTGGAAAAAATATTATATATATATAGTATTCCTCAAACCAACCATTTAGACTTTTTTCTTTCTTTCTTTTTCCTTCTGGTTTTAATTAACGTTCTGTATCACATACTACATGCAAGAAATTTTTTATAAATCTTTTCTGATACTAAAATAGTAAATAAGTAAGACTCTGGGACAAGTATAGAAATCAAAGAACTTATTTAATTAATCAGTACTATAATTGGTATTATTTTAGGCTGGTTCACAGAGTATTTTAAGGAACAGGATGCTTATTGTTCAACAATAAATACAATTTAAATTAAAGATTCTATGATCCTGCAATCCCATGACTAGTAAAATATTGATGAAAAACAAATCAGTGTGGCAAAGAGATATCTGCACTCCCATATTCACTGTGGCTCTATTCACAATTGTCAAGATATGGAATCAACCTAGGTGTCCATGGATGGATGAGTAGATAAAGAAAATATATGTACAAACACACAAACACAAACACACACATACACATACATACAGCTAATACATAATCTTTGTATTAGCCTATCAATGCTCCAGTATGACACTGGAAGGTCATAAAACCCAACTCTTTAATCTTTTTATGTTTTACATAATTTTTCTTGACAATATAAAGAATGGATGCCTTCAATAATATTGAGGTAGTACTAAAACAGGAATAAACCATGACAAAAACAACAAGAGACTGAGTATAACTGCTCAAACAAGGACCTACAGCAGCCATTCTATGTGGACAGTGAAGTGGAGCTGGCCTGTGGGGTTAAGTTCATTCATATTCTCATTCTCTCTCTCTCTCTCTCTCTCTCTCTCTCTCTCTCTCTCTCTCTCTCTCTCCCAAATTAAAGCAAGCTTATACACAATAGTGTACACAGGAGAGCTGATCAGTGACTGCCTCACCCAAATGCAAGGACAGAAGACAGCATCTGTCATGAGAGCAAGGATGTGTTTAAAACACAAAAAGTTACAAAGGTGGGTGTCTTGGGAGCTTACAGCTGACAGGGTTCTGGCAACCCTAATACAAGGGCAGATAGCAGGTTAATGATCTATATGGCTTAACATCTCCAGGTAGGGAGTAAATTCAGATTTTAAAATCAAAGTTAATGAGGAGCAGCTGAGATTTCAGGGAGGTTTGTTATCTGGTCAAGGAGAGCCAGGCCTGGGTAAGTTCAAAGCACAGGCAAAAGTTCCAAGCAAGTTTAAAACATCAAAATGTGGTCAGGCCAAATAGAAATCTTAGTAATTTACAGTAAAACAGAAATTAACTTTTCATGACCTTGTGGGGATATGGCTGCCAATCTTAAGATGGAATTAGGCTAGGTTCATCATTTCCCCCTTGTATTCTGTGTTCCTTTCAAATCTTTGATAGGGTGGAGGAAGGGCTCTGCAGAAATTTCACTCCCTCAGGGGACAGTCTCCAACTTTCCCGACTCACTCAAAGTTGGCCTCCTTGATCTGACCTGACTCGATTTACCTGTCTATACTGAATGCCTATCTAATTCTGGCTACATTCTCCCTCTAATTTTAGGAACTCCTTCCTGCTGTAGGAAAAGAGGCAAAGACCACTCTGGCATCTTTGAGTTGAGAGGGGGTGATGTCAAATAGGGCAAGTTGCTTTGGAGTTCCCTTTTAGAAGTCAGTTTGGATTCAAGTCTGATTGGAGAAGAACAGATTGTAAACTCATCAGGGGATGGGTACTTCCTAAAACTCTAGTTTGGAGAACACCAGTTTGATATAATGTTCTTTTAAACCTTCTTCATTAAAAACTTGTATCCCTCGGTGTAGTTCCCAGCAGGGCCTCCAAATATGATACTGCTGGTTACCAGTGATGAGTTCTGCTCCCTTGAAGTTTGAACATTAGAGAAGCACTCTGAAGCAAGCATATGAGGCAGGGTTATTTAAAAGGAGGGAACACAGACTTCTCTCAAAAAGGAGAAGGGTGCTACAGCTGGTATCCTGGTATCCCCAAGTTCACACACTCTTATGAAATCTGGGGGGCTTTACAGAACCTGGGCCTATAGAGAAGCACCAGGATGCTTTTGGAGAAGTGAGCTCTGCTGTAAAACAAAGAGGGTAGGGTTTCAAGGATCTACACCATGGATTGTGATGTAATTAGTGTAGCCAGAAAAAAAATTCCCATACAACAAAATTAAAAATCTCAGAAAAGCACTTTGCAACCTTGATCAGTATAACTTTCCAAGATAAACTCATTGCAATATGTATACCTAGGTAACTTATAAATCAGAACAATGTTAACAAAGCTTTACTAATAGTGAGGATGTTAAGCACTCTCTTGGTAATTAGGCATCTGTTCCACTTTTTAGAAAGATTTCTTCTGTTTTATATGTAAAATCATTTTCTCTGCATACCATCCATTCTATTTCAAAGGAAGTGTGCCTGTAGCTCATTCAAAATAATGCAGTTCATAAAGGTACAGGATAAATAGAATGGAGAATGTGACAAGTAATATTTTTTTGTTGTTTTTAAAATACTTTATATGGTAAAAATATAGCAAAAAATACTATCTGTTCAAATACAAAAATATATACTGCTATGGTCACAGTTCTCAGGATGATGTAAGTAGTCGCTGGCTCCTTAACTGTTCACTATAGGTTATCCTAACTCCAACTTTAGCTTCTCTGGCTTCAGTTATTTATCACAGCTAAAATCATACTATAAAAATTCACGAAGAAACAGAGCAGGTGAAAACCAAGCTTGATCATGGCTTCGTTCATGTGTCATTTCAGTTGCCCTCAACTGTATTTCTGTTGACTCAAACACCCCCATGTTGCCACTTGGCACCATAATGAACCAATATATATTCCAAGTAGCAACAGGTAAGTGGAGAGAGAATACAAACCAGTGCAGTGAAACAAGCAAAATACAGTGACATTGGTATGGCCAAGCAATTCTGGAATTACCCACTTATTTAATTCTGAGCAACATGATCCAATCTAATTAATGTAATCATATTCTAAATCAGATGAAATAATTCTGAACCAGACTGAGAGGGAGATGAGGGCACAACAATTGTGCAGTGAGGCAACGAACACTACTGCCTCCATCCTCCTCCTTCTCCTTTCCTTCCTCCTCTGTTGCTGACACTCCTTTCATCAAACTGATGAGTAATATATTTACATATACAAAATACTTAAAATCCACAAAAAAGCAAGATATTTATATAATGTTACTTTGGGAGTTAACCATTTTAGTAAATATATAAATTCCTCAATTACTCTTTCTCACATGCTGTGAGCAGTTCAGCACCCTCCTTTAAAAGGTACTAAGTTATTATAGTTTAGATGCTTCTATTAAAGTCCAGAAACCACATAAATCATTTCAACAAGGAAAACTTAATATAGACTTATTCATGCCTGAGGCTACAGTTTTTATCCCCAGCACTGAAAAAAAGAAAAGAAGTATAATAATTAACTAGTAACTACTTAAAAATCTCCAAATAATGCAGAAATTGCATATATACAGAGCAGATACTACCTCTTTGGATGAGGCAGAGTAGCCAAGGAAGGAAGAAATGTAGGAGAGGGACCCAATGAGAATGAGGAGCAGAGCTCATTGAAGAAGATGGGATGATGGACCACTGGAAGGTTGAAAGGGATCTGTAATGCTCCAATTAACCAGGTTTACTCTTTTATAATAACCCCCATAACATTTCTGACACCATATGTATTGGGTTTTTCACACCAATTTATTCTCCAATTCTCTGCATATATCTGGGGATTCTATAATTCAATTAAAGAATTAGCAGAGACCCCACAGGTTAAGTGGACTCCACAGTCTTACAGGTATGCCCCCCCATGACTTCAGATGACATCACAAAATGACTCAAGTCATCCCACCTGTTTCTGAAGTTCCTGTCACTCTAAGGAGGAACAATGAAGTCTCTCCATTGGAAGAGGAAACCTCTACTCAGACCTTCAGACCTTTGCCCATACCACAGAAAAGGCTGAAGTATGTGTTGCGGCTTTAGCAGAGAGGAGAACATCATTATTAAGTGAAAAGTGAATATAAGAACCCTCAGAGAATAATTTGGCAATCTCAAAAGCAAGAAGAGACACAACACCAGGGATTAAGTCAAGTTTTTTTTATTAGGGTACAAAGGTAGCATATATGATCCAAAGGGACAGGACTTCCCTAGAGAATGGGAAATATAGAGCAAGATGGTTTCCTGTTAGGGAATCTGTCTGGTCTGGTATGTTGTTTTCAGCTGATTGATCAGGCAATTAATACAATCAAAACTTATCTGTGGGAGGCTGACTAGCACATGACTGGCTCTGACTCCCCTGCTGAGTGATGTGGCATCTGGTGGTCATGCTGCTGGATAGCCCCAGTCTTCTAGGGTTCAACCCACTGTGTCTAATGCATGGGCATGCCTTCCTACAGCCCCATGGATGGAGTTATACTCACCTGTTTCTTTGTAATATATATAACTCCTTGCCTTATTTGAGATAGAATGTTCCATGGAAATTCCTTTTGTGTGTCCCCTTTTCTTACTGCCCTTGGGTGTGGCCTTCCTAGATGTCAATCAACCTGCTGACAGCAGACATCATGAAGCTAGACTCAACCCTCTGAAACCTGACCTCTTGCCTCATTTGAATAACTTCTCCTCAATAAAAGGGGTCAGCACGTGAAAGTTCTCTCTCTCTCTCTCTCTCTCTCTCCCCCCCCCTCTCTCTCTCCAGACCCTTAAGGTCAGAGGAGCCATCACAGCACCCCCAAAGAAAAAGGTATTTCTGTCTCTTGTGTGGTTATTTCATGCAGCCCAATTAGCCCAGTTCCCCTGGAGTGACCCCTGAGTGTTTTAGTCGCGAGCAACCTGGCACTTAACCCTTAGCGTCATGAGGCTAGTAGTGTGTTTCTATTGAAATCTTGTTCTGCTTTGCTTCAACCTAGAAAATTTATGTGGAACTAGAAAGTTATAAAGTAACTTATGGGATTGCTTGGTGCATTTTTATATTTTTGTCTCTCTGACCCTTAAGGTGTTTGGTCCAGGTCAGGAGCAGTTCACAAGTTATTGTTTCACATCCCAACAGGCACATTTCTCCTTCAGAGATTTTTTTTCTTTAGTATCCCCAAATTTCTACCTCATTCCCAAGGCCCATCCTACATTTCCAAGATCCATCCTCAGATTGGATGATTTTCTACAGCCATTTTCTAGAAGGGCTCACAAAACCAAGAGAAACCTCTTTGTTTACTAACCAATTTATTACAAAAGATCTTGGAAAGGACACAGTGAATAGCCAGATGAATATGCACATAGGCTGAGGCCCAGAAGAGTCTCAAGCACAGGAGTATCTGTCCCCATGGTGGAGTTTCAGAGGCACCACCCCAACACATGGATGCATTGTTGTTCATCAAATCAGAAGCTCCCTCAATGTTTTTATGGAGGTATTTCTGTCTCTTCTGTGATTATGGAGGTTTCACTGTGTAATTATGATTAAATCAGTGACTGCTGGCAATTAATTAACTCAATTTTCAGCCCTATTTCCTCCCCTCTTTCAACTTTCTACTAATAAAATTTGTTCCTTTGGCAACCTGCCCCCATCCTGAGGTGACCCAGGGGCTTTCTAAAATTTATCTTATTAATATAAATTCAGATGGCTGAAAGGTACTTGTTATTAATAAAAACAGACTATCCTTCATCTCTGTAAGGATATCCCAAGGGTTTTAGGAGCTGTTTTCAGGGATCAGGGAGAGAAACCACTTTTCAGGAACCTAGGACAGAGACTAAAAATACAGATATCAATATAGACATTTCATACTATGTCACCAAAAGGTGAACCTTCTGCACACCACTGGAAGGTGCATCAAAAAGGAGAAACAGCCCAGTATGGTGGCCCATGCCTGTAATCCCAGCATTTAGGAAGCTGAGGCAGGAGTATCACAAGTTCAAAGCCAGTCTCAGCAACTTAGCCAGGCTCTAAACAGTACAGCAAAACACTGCCTTGAAATAAAATTTTAAAAAGGTTGGTGGTGCTGGAGTTGTATATCTCAGTGGTGGAGCATGTGGGAGGCACTGGCTTCGATCCTCAGCACCATATTAAAAAATAAACTAAATAAAGGTATTGTGTCCATCCACAACTAAAGACAAATATTTTGGGGATGTCGCTCAGTGGTTAAGCACCCCTGGATTGAATCCCTGGTACCAAAAAAGAAGATAGAAAAGAAACAGAACTACCTTGCCTTTCAGTGCCCTCCACTGCATTGTACCAACAATCTCACATTGTGTCAGA
Source organism: Marmota monax (assembly GCF_021218885.2). Lineage (NCBI taxonomy): Eukaryota > Metazoa > Chordata > Mammalia > Rodentia > Sciuridae > Marmota > Marmota monax. Next base: position 83,806 of record NW_026694799.1, read on the forward strand.
TGGCAAAAAAGTGTTTACAAGGTCCAGTTCCAATAACACAAAGAAGATCAACATGGAGTGGAGTTGGAACGCAAATGCAATGAAATGATACTGGACTCTGTTCACACCTTTGACTTTATACTTTATGTATGCATAACATTACGCCATTTTACAACCATTTGAACTTCCATAAAACAACAATCTATCATGACAAAGCCACCTGACAAATAAAGAGTTTCTCATCTGTTCCCCCACATAAGGAAAGAAGCACTCCCAGTTACTGTATACTACACTGATATAGTATTTACTCTTCAAATTCAGTCAGTCTCATTGACTATACTGTTACCTAAAAGTAATAATTTGTATAGAAAATCATAAATATAAGAGAGAGAGGAAAATGGTCAATATATACAAATACACACATATATACTACAAGCATAGAGAAATACAAAACTAATAGGTCCTTGTTTCTAGAAGTACTGTGTGTTTTATGTACTCTCTTTATTCCAATTCCTATTCTGTGTCTTCTCTCCCCCAGTCAGAAAACTGGTCACAAAAATCTGGTGGAGTGAATACACCTTTATTCTTGCAGGGTCTGTCTTAATAGTCCTGTCTCTTCTTGTTTGCTGTGGTTTTCCATTAATCCTTAAGATCAGACTTGGAAGTACTAAGAGGAAACATATTAACTGGACCTATGCTCATGGTCAAAGCTTTCTGAAATTAACCTTGCATCTAAAAATTCTCTTTTTCATTTATGTTTACTCTAGCAATTCTTGCCTTTCCTCAGTTGCAATAATTATACAAAACAGAAATGGAGGGAAAAATCAGAAGGTAGCAAAAAGGGTGGATATGAACAAAGTACATTATATGCATAGATGACATTGTCACAATAAAACCAATATTTTAGACAATAAATATATACTAATAGCTTTTAAGGGGGATCCATTCCCTTACCCTTAATTCCCTAGATTAACATATCACAACATTATCAATGGTACCAGAAAGTTACTGAGGCGGGGAAAACAAGTATGTTCCATTTATCCCAGAATAGGAAGCAGATACCATAGAAAGTTGGACTCTTCTCTTAAAACTCTATCATTCATTGGAGTTTGGAACTGAAATATCCTTCAAAGGATCATGTGTTAAAAGCTTGGTCCCTATCCAGTGGCCCTTTTGGGAGGTGGTAGAAACTTCAGTAGGTGGGGACTAGGAAAAAGGAAGGAAGTAGGTAAATGTGGCTGTGTCCTTGAAGACTATTTCTTATCCATGGGGCCCCATATTTCTCCCTCCCTCCCTCCCTCTTTCTCTTTCTCTCTCTGTCTCTCCCTCCTCAACTTCTCTCTCCCTCCCTCCCCCCTTCTCAGTCCGTTCCTCCCCACCTTTTTTCCTCTTTCCCCCTCTCTTGCTCTCATAAGGTGAGCCACTTGCTCCACCACCAGTGCCCAATCATGACATGACATTCTGCCTCAGAAAAAAATGAACCCAGGTGATTATGGTCTGAAACTTCTAAAACCATGGGGAAAATAAATCTCTCCTCCTTTAGGTTGATTTCTCAGTATTTTGTCACAGAGACAAAAAAGGGACTAACACACCTATCTATTTCCCTGGAAGTTTTTGGATGATAAACTTTCTGGCATCTGATAGTCCAAATCTGCAAAGATAGAACTAGGGACACTTCTCAACCCCAAGGTTCCTCTACAAACATGCAAGTCCAGTAATGTGATCTCCCCTTTGTTTGAATTTTTTTCAAACAGAGTACCACTAAGGTGCCCAGGATGGTCTCAGACTTATGGGCTGTGATCCTCCTGCCTTAGCCTCCCCTGTAGCTGAGATTAGAGATATGTGCTGTCACACCTATCTAAAATATTTTTAATACCAAAAATATGGCTCCTTATATTTAAATTCCATATTCCCTAAACCATTTCCAAAGGAGTTAAATTTTATCTTCTGCTATCTGAATATAAAACATGAACTGAATTCTCATAACCACACATCTAAAGTCTTGACCAAGTGCAGGAGGACAAGCCCACTGAGCCTTCCAAGTCTCATCTCAGGGGACTTTGCCACAGAGTCCACTTAGCCCCAGGAACAGTCACAGTAAATGATCATAGCCAGCAAGGGACCCTATGAAGACAAAACCTTGCAGCGTCAGGGAAGTAATGGAGATTCAGCCTCTAGGGGAGCACCATCAACACCACAGCCTGAGCTGAACCCCTCCCTTGGGGTGCTGAGGGTCTCCTCCAAAGGAGATGAATTCTTAAGGGGTGTAGGGAGCCCCTTAGACCCACTCTCCATGGAGCAGATGGTCATGGACACATCTCCATACATTAACATGAAGTATGGAAAGAGAGCTCCAGAGAAGGAAGCTGGAGGGAAAGAGAAAATATGGGACCCATCAATCATATTACAGAAGGAGACATCCCCTTCGCTGTATTCCAGGAAAACCCCCACCCTGCAAAGGTTCTGCCAAAGAAATAACTGAGTCACAGGAACAGTCCCTGCAAAATATCTATGGTTTCATTTCCTCATGACCCAAAACTCCATATGTGGTAATTCCATGTATGAGCCTGTTCTTTTTGAATCTTTCCTACAGACTCCCAGAGTACACTTGCTTAAGAGGTCATTCTTTATCTCCACTTCCCAGTACCATCTTCCTGATGTGATTCCCTCAAGACCCAACACACTGTATTTTTCATCACAGTACACACAGGGTACCATGTGGGTACACATTTAGGTCAGATGCATCTTTTCATGAGAGACAGACAGACTGGGGTGAACAGAGTCTGGATCCAGAGTGACAGGTCCTGTTGGGAGAGTTATCAATCATGCAAGGTCCTCCTCTGCCCCAAGACAAAGTACACAGCCACCCACCACCTCACAGCCACATAGCTGCCTGAGCTGAGGAGGAGATAAGCCTCCTGAGATATGAGTCTTGTAACTCAAGCCCACATCCTCAACTAGGAAAAAGGAGCCAGAAGGCTGACTTGACATGTGACAGGACCCTTGATACTAGTTTGGTGACCATGACTTCTGCCATAGTAACACCACCGGTGATGCGATCATCTGCATCACCACAGAGAACTTAAGGAGAAGCCAGAAGCCATGATGGCAACAGGAGGAACATCTAGAAGCACACAGTCACTCACAGGCCTGGAACTGTTCCTTTCGCCACTCTATGAGAGAACACAGATCTCATATCAGAGATCTACAGAGTCTGTACACATCAGGGTCAGAACCCAGTCTTCTGAAATACAACAGTGTGGGAGGAAGAAGGGAAAAATCTGTGTGAAAACATTCATCTGGTGTATTTATTTCTTAATCACACAAACATCCACACAAACACACACCACATACACATAAACATGAAGTATGGATGGGCCACTGCAGCCTTCCCATGAAGACTAAGCCAAAAAGCTTAACACCCTGGAATCAAAAGGTTGGATATCAATCTGAAGGTCACTATTCAGATTTAACTACAAAATAATGCTTTCTCAAGACACAAACACACAATCATCCTAAAAACTAGTTTATCTTGTGATACAATTGAGGTTATCAAAATTTCCAAGACCTCTTTTTACTTATAAAGAACTGACTTGCTGAACTTGTAAGGTTGCCTCTAAGACATGAGTAAAGAATTACATCTAGCTTAGCTGAACTTGGAGGATGACTATAAGTCATGAGTGCAAAGAACTCAGAGAAATTTTGCCAAGTTAGGTGGCAATGAAGAGGGTTTTAGGATGGGAGAGAAAGAAGTTCAAAGTAGAAAACAAAGACATCCAGTGAGAGGTAAACACTAGTGACTTTTCTTCATTTTTTTTCACAGGCCAATAGGAGCAAAAACATCCTTACAGATATGGGAGAACCCAAAAATATTGGGCCTACTCATTTGCCTCATACAAGAATTCCCTGAAGAGATTGAAAACTTCCAGCTATGATAGAAACCATAGTCCTAAACTCCAGAGTGTGTGAATATGTTAAATACATGACTAGGCAACATTATCAATGTGATTAAATTCAGGTTCTTGAGCAGGAGAGATTATTCTGGATTATCTTGGTTAGTCCAAACTGATCACATGAACCCTTGAAAATAGAGACATTTCTTGGCTGTGGTCAGAGAAGCAGATATAATCACAGAAAAGAGGTCTAAAACAAGTTGTATTGCTGGCTTTGAAGATGGAAGAATACACCCTCAAATGAAAAATTACAGAGGGCCTCTAGAAACTGAGCAAGACAACAGCCTCCAGAAAGGAACACAGCCTTGTCCATACCTTCTTGGACTTCTGACCTACAAATATATAAGATAATATATTTGTGTTGGTTAAAGCCACTAAGTTTGTAGCAATTTGGCAGCAAATAGAAAACTACTATGCCCACATAGGTGTCACACCCAATGTGTCAATGGGATAGCAAGGAGGTTCTCTTTGTGGAAGTGGAAGGAGACCCTCAGGGTTATACAGTGGAGGGGGTAGAGAGAGAGGAGGGGAGGGGAGGGGAGAGGTGGGGAGGGAGGATGTTGGAGGATGGGAAAGGCAGCGGAGCACAACAGACACTAGTATGGCAATATGTAAATCAATGGATGTGTAACTGATGTGATTCTGCAATCTGTGTATGGGGTGAAGGTGGGAGTTCATAACCCACTTGAATCAAAGTGTGGAATATGATATGTCAAGAAATTTGTAATGTTTTGAACAACCAACAATAAAAAATTAAAAAAAAAAGAAAATTTCAGAAGTGAAAAATATAGTAAACTAAATAGAGAAGGCTAACAGATGGATTCAACAAACAAATGCAAGATTCAGTAAAACAGAAGATAGGGTGATAGAAATTTCTCACCATGAATGTAACCAAACTGGCAGAGATTGGAATGATGCACTCACAAACTAAGGTATGCTGACAGACACCAGAAGATTGAAAAGTCAAGAAACAGATTCTCTCCTAGAGCCTCCAGAGGGAGTACGAATCTACCAATACCTTGATTTCAACCCAGTGATAGTGATTTCAAACTTCTCACCTTCAAAACTGTAAACCAATATATTTCTGTTGTAATAAGCCAGCAAATTGATGGTAATTTGTTGCAGCAGCCGTAGAAATTAACATAGTAAAATGTATGCTCTCTTCAATTGTACATTCTCCAGGATAGATCATGAACTAGGTCACAAAATGAAGCCTAATAATTTAAAAGAATAAAAATCATACAAAGTATGATTGCTCATTATAATGAAATTAAATTAGATATAAACAACTGAAAGAAATTTGAAAAATTCACAAATATGTGAAAATTAAACAATACCCTCATGAGTAATCAATGGGTGAAAAAATAAATCAAAAGAGAAATTAAAAAACATTTTGAGATAAACTAAAATCAATATATCAAAACTTATAGGAAGCAGCTAAGGCAGTGCTTAGGGGGAAATTTATAGCTGTCAATATGTATGCTAAAAAAACTCAATTCAATAACTTAAACTTATATCTATAAATACTAAAAACTGAAGTAAAAGAGTCTATCTAAAGAAAACATAGAAAAGTTAGTAATGAAAATAGAGTAAAAAATTAATAAAGTAGAGAATTTACAGGCAAAATGGATAAAACCAAAATCTAGTTATAAAAAGGTTAAAGGAATTGACAAGATTAACTATTGAAAAATAGAAGACTCACACTGTAGAATTTGAAATTAAAGGGATGGCATTAATATCAACCTTATAAAAACCTTGTAAATTTACACAATTGTTATTTGTAAATTAAAAATATCTTAAAATTATTAGATAGTTGAGATAAAATGTTCAGTTTCCCAAATGATGCAACTACTGAAATTGACCTAACAAAACATTTTAAAAAATCTAAATAGACCTAAAAGAAATAGGTGGAATTAGTTAGTAATCATTAAAAACTATTCACAAAGAAAACTCCATATCCAGATAACTTTACTGTGAATTCTATCATACATTTAAAGTATTGATACTAATTCTCCACACACACAGTTCAAAAAAAATTGTAAGAGGAAGGAATACCTCCCAACTCATTCCACAAAGTCAATGTTACCTTGATACCAAAACTTGACATGGTCTCTGCTCTCAGAAGATAGGAATTTAATCCCAAAAAACCAAAGGCCTAATGTTTTCTCTAATATGTGGCTGCTAATTCACAATGGAGTCAGGGGCTAGGGAAGAATAGAGTTATTTAGATTAGATAGAGGGGAGTGAAGTGGGGGTAGAGAGTAGAGTGTAGGAAGAATAGTAGAATGAATCAGACATTATCACCTTATGTACATATATAACTATACAATCAGAGGTGCCACAGTCCGGCTGCAGCAAAATAACGGGGGGGGGGTGACGAACAACTTGTGTAGATTGATACAGCAGGAGTGGAAGCAGTTTATTGTAGGACAGGAGTGGTATTTATACATTCCACACAGCTTATCTTAATTAGCATAAACTAGATACATCAGTCAACCAATAAGAAATCTCCACACTTAATGGCTCGCTGGCGTTACTTCACAAACCACTCCCTTTGGCATTTTGCCAGGCGCCATCCAGACTTGTTTACAGACTCTAACAAGAGGGATTCTACATCGTGTACAACCAGAAGAATGAGAAATTATACTTCATCTATGTATGATTTGTTAAAATGCATTCTACTGTCATGTATAACTGATTGGAACAAATTAAAATATAAATGAATAGCAATCATGGATTGTAACTCGTCAAATAAAATAAGAAACTATGATTTCATATTGATACAAGTAACTAAATAAATAAATTCAGGGTAAGAAGAGGAAAGAGAGGTACAAAGGATCTCTCTACATAATACTTCTGCAGGGGAAAATGCCTTTACAGTAAGGGTACTGGGAGGCACCACCTTCATTGAGTGATCAAAGCAAACTATTAGTAACAGGACAGATGAGACTGTGCTGCATCTGATGGGATGCAATGAGAACACGGTGTCACTTCTGTGATTCTGGCCCAAGATGGATAACTTGAATTAATCACAAAGAAATATTAGATTGAGACATTCTACAAAATAACTGAACTACAACTTCAAAAGTGTCAATGTCCTGACAGTCAAGGAAAGAGGGAACTGTTCAACTAGAAGGAGACAAAAAAGATAACTAAATACAAGTAATCCTAAGCAGAATTCTTTTGTTGCAAAAGACATTCTCAGGACAACCAGAAAATTCAAGGTGGTCTGGGCATCAATAGGTATCTATTTAATTTCCTGATTTTGATGGCTGTATTGTGGTTATGTAGGAGACTGTTTTTATTTTTATGAATTATGCTAAAATATCTATAGATTGGCATCTATTCCCAAAAGGTTCAGGAAAAATATAAGTCTTTGCATTGAATATCCAAATTTCTCTAAGTGTGTGATCATTTTAAAATTTTAAAAATTTGAAAAACTAATAAATTTATTTTACATATGTAAATCAAGTAACCCTAAATATAATGCATGTAATCATACATTTTATATTTGTTTTGTTTATGCATTAATAGTGTCTAAATATAAGATCTTGGTAAATATATAGTCTTGGCACCTGAGAACAGACCTAGACTCTCTTATGTCAAATGGGAGGTGTCAAGCCCTGAAGTTCTAAAGAGGTTATAAAAAGAATTGGGCCAGGAGAGCTGTATGACTCCTGCCAGAGGCCATGGCCCTCTCCACAATATCTGGACATCCTATTGCAAAATAATAGCTTCCAAAATTCAGAAATTCACAATTTCTAATATTATCTTCCATTGTTCCCAGGACTCATTGAAATCCCATAAATTATCCTATTTCAAGATCCCCCCAAAACACATCAAAGACTGTCTAGTACTCCTAGATCTGTGCCACTTGATCTTCAAGTGTACAATGAGATGTGCTGGAGTGGCTGGGAAAAAAAGTGAGATAACAGGGAAGACTTCTAAGTGGGGGGCCCGGCAAATGATATGTTCTGGGAGTAGGAACTCTTTCTTATCATTTCAAAGTTCTTCGTACTATGTCTCCTTGTTTTGATTCCAGAAATGTGGCCACTGTTCTGATAAAATTAAAAAGTAGTAGGGTGATTATAGTTACCAGTGATGTGCTGTATATTTCAAAACAGCTACAAGAGAGGATTTTGTATGTTCTCATCATGAAGAAATGATAAACAAGATGATGAATACACTAATTCCCCTAATCTGATCATTGCACAATGCATACATGTATGAAAACATCACATTGCACCCCATAAATATATACAATATGTATTAACTAAAAATAAAATAAACCTAAAAAAGTGAAAAAAAAATTCTGGTGAATCGGATACAAAAACACATCAAAAAAATTGTGCACCATGATCAACTAGGATTCATCCCTGGGATGCAAGGATGGTTCAATATACGGAAATCAATAAATGTTATTCACCACATCAATAGACTTAAAGATAAGAACCATATGATCATCTCGATACACGCAGAAAAGCATTCGACAAAGTACAGCATCCCTTTATGTTCAAAACACTAGAAAAACTAGGTTTAACAGGAACTTAACTCAACATTGTAAAAGCTGTCTATGCTAAGCCTCAGGCTAGCATCATTCTTAATGGACAAAAATTGAAGGCATTCCCTCTGAAATCTGGAACAAGACAGGGATGCCCTCTATCACCACTTCTATTCAATATAGTTCTTGAAACACTGGCCAGAGCAATTAGACAGACGAAAGAAATTAAAGGCATCAAAATAGGAAAAGAAGAACTTAAATTATCACTATTTGCGGTAGAAATGATTCTATACCTAGAAGACCCAAAAGGGTCTACAAAAAACTACTAGAACTAATAAATGAATTCAGAAAAGTGGCAGGATATAAAATCAACATGCATAAATCAAAGGCATTTCTGTATATCAGCAACAAAACTTCTGAAATGGAAATTAGGAAAAACACTTCATTCACAATATCCTCAAAAAAAAATAAAATATTTATGAATCAACCTAACAAAAGAGGTGAAAGATTTATACAATGAAAACTACAGAACCCTAAAGAGAGAAATAGAAGAAGATCTTAGAAGATGGAAAAATATACCCTGTTCATGGATAGGCAGAACTAACATCATCAAAATGGCGATATTACCCAAAGTTCTCTATAGTTTTAATGCAATGCCAATCAAAATCCCAATGGCATTTCTTGTAGAAATAGATAAAGCAATCATGAAATTCATATGGAAAAATAAAAGACCCAGAATATCAAAAGCAACTCTAAGCAGGAAGTGTGAATCAGGCGGTATAGCGATACCAGATTTCAAACTATATTACAAAGCAATAGTAACAAAAACAGCATGGTACTGGTACCAAAACAGGAGGGTGGACCAATGGTACAGAATAGAGGACACAGAGACTAATCCACAAAGTTACAACTATCTTATATTTGATAAAGGGGCTAAAAGCATGCAATGGAGGAAGGATAGCATCTTCAACAAATGGTGTTGGGAAAACTGGAAATCCATATGCAACAAAATGAAACTGAATCCCCTTCTCTCACCATGCACAAAAGTTAACTCAAAATGGATCAAGGAGCTTGATATCAAATCAGAGACTCTGTGTCTGATAGAAGAAAAAGTTGGCTCCGATCTACATATTGTGGGGCCGGGCTCCAAATTCCTTAATAGGACACCCATAGCACAAGAGTTTATAACAAGAATCAACAAATAGGACTTACTTAAAATAAAAAGTTTTTTTTCTCAGCAAGAGAAACAATAAGAGAGGTAAATAGGGAGCCTACACCATGGGAACAAATTTTTACTCCTCACACTTCAGATAGAGCCCTAATATCCAGAGTATACAAAGAACTCAAAAGATTAGACAATAAGATAACAAATAACCCAATCAACAAATGGGCCAAGGACCTGAACAGACACTTCTCAGAGGAGGACATACACTCAATCAACAAGTACATGAAAAAATGCTCACCATCTCTAGCTGTCAGAGAAATGCAAATCAAAACCACCCTAACATACCATCTCACTCCAGTAAGATTGGCAGCCATTATGAAGTCAAACAACAACAAGTGCTGGAGAGGATGTGGGGAAAAGGGTACTCTTGTACATTGCTGGTGCGACTGCAAATTGGTGTGGCCAATTTGGAAAGCAGTATGGAGATTCCTGGGAAAGCTGGGAATGGAACCACCATTTGACCCAGCTATTGCCCTTCTCAGACTATTCCCTGAAGACCTTAAAAGAGCGTACTACAGGGATACTGCCACATCGATGTTCATAGCAGCACAATTCACAATAGCTAGACTGTGGAACCAACCCAGATGCCCTTCAATAGATGAATGGATAAAAAAAAATGTGGCATTTATACACCATGGAGTATTACGCAGCACTAAAAAATGACAAAATCATGGAATTTGCAGGGAAATGGATGGCACTAGAGCAGATTATGCTAAGTGAAGCTAGCCAATCCCTAAAAAACAAATTCCAAATGTCTTCTTTCATATAATGAGAGCAACTAAGAACAGAGCAGGGAGGAAGAGCAGGAGGAAAAGATTAACATTAAACAGAGACATGAGGTGGGAGGGAAAGGGAGAGAAAAGGGAAATTGCATGGAAATGGAAGGAGACTCTCATTGTTATACAAAATTACATATAAGAGGTTGTGAGGGGAATGGGAAAATAAACAAGGACAGAAATGAATTACAGTAGATGGGGTAGAGAGAGAAGATGGGAGGGGAGGGGAGGGGGGATAGTAGAGGATAGGAAAGGTAGCAGAATACAACAGTTACTAATATGGCATTATGTAAAAATGTGGATGTGTAACCGATGTGATTCTGCAATCTGTATTTGGGGTAAAAATGGGAGTTCATTACCCACTTGAATCTAATATATGAAATATGATATGTCAAGAGCTTTGTAATGTTTTGAACAACCAATAAAAAAAGATGTTTTACCAGAGGTCTGAAAGTAAAGCAGAGATAAGTGGGAAAGTGTTCTAGACAAATGGAATATCCAGTGCAGGCCCATGAGACAAGAAATGCATGTCACACATGTTAGGGAAGGCACATGGCCCATTCAGTGAGCAAGAAAAGACAGTTTGGCATGGTGGTGCATGCCTGTAATAGCAGGGTCTTAGGAGGCTGTGGCAGAAGGATAAGTTCAAAGCCAGCCTCAGCAACTTAGTGAGACCCTCAGCAACTTAGCAAGACCCTCTCTCAAAATAAAACATAAAAAGGAATAGGGATGTTGCTCAATAGTTAGGTGCCCCTGGATTCAATTCCTGGTACCATAAGTGGGAGGAGGCAGAGGAAAGTGATGACTTATAAGAGAAAATATATATAATATTATGTAGATAATAATAAATAGAATCTTGTAGAACTTGGTAAAGACTTTCTATTTTGATTGTGATAAAAAGAGGTATTTGAGCAAAAGAGAGAAGCACTTCTAAATAATGAATCTAGTAGAAAATATGGTGGAATGAGATGGACATCATTACCCCAAGTACATGTATGAAGACATGAATTGTGACTCTACTTTGTGAACAACCAGAGACATGAAAAATTGTGCTCTATATGTGTACTATGAATTGAAATGCACTCTGCTGTCATATATAATAAATTAGAATAAATAAATATTTTTTTTAAAAAATCATATACTACTGTAGTGTATCTTAACTCCAACGACAGCTTCTCTGGCTTCAGTCATTTATCAAAGCTAAAAATTATACTATAAAAATACTTGAAGAAACAAAACAAGTGGAAACTGTTGCATTTCATGACTAAACACTCAGGATCACTCTGGTGAACTGGGCTGCATGAAATAATCACACATAGATAGAGATGCCTTTATCATTGGGTCCTGTAACAGATCCTCTGACCTTTGGGGTCCATGGAAAGAGAGAGAGAAAGCACATGCTGAATCCTTTTTTTGGGTTAGGGTTAGTGAGGCAAAGGGGTCAGGATTCAGAGGGTTGAGTCTAGCTATGTGATGTCTGCTGTCAGCAGGTTGATTGACATCTGCGGAGGCTATGCCCATTTCATGAGCTGGGGATCATGGCAAAGCAAGCAAAAAGACCAGAGTGAGGCCTGCCCTAACAGAGGGGCAATGTCAGTTCAGTCCACTTTGTGCGCTCAATGCTCAAGTTCACACACACATAGTCCATGGCTGGCTTGCCACATCTCCAATTCTCATCACTCAAGGCTAAGGGGTGCTTGGTTCCTATGTGGCAGCTCCCTACAGGAAAGCAAGCTTGATATGGCTTCTTCATATGTGACTTCAGTTGCCCTCAATTTTGTATTTTTGTTGCAATAAACACTCCCATGTTACCACTTGACACCACAATGAGCCAATCTATATTCCAAGTAGCAGTAGGAAAGTTGAGAGGGAAAATAAAGCAGTGCAATGAAACAAGAAAAATACAGTGACAATGGCATGACAAAGCGAAGCATGACCTAGCATTAATGTAGTAACATTCTAAATCAGACAATATAATTGTAAAGTAGACTGAGAGGGAGATGAGGGCAAAACAATTGTGGAATGTGGAGACGAACACTACTTCATCCATCCTCCTCCTTCTCCTTTCCTTCTTCCTCTGTTTCTGGCACTCCTTTCATCAAAGTGACAAGTAATACATTTACATGTAGAAAACACTTAAAATCCACACAAAATACTCAACATATTTATATAACTTTATTGTTGGAGTTATGCATTTTAGGAAATTGATTAATGCCTCAATTACTCTTTCTGACATGCTATGAGCAATTCAGCACCCTCCTTTAAAAGATACTAAGTTATTGTGGTTTAAAGAACACAAAAAGCTAAACACCAAAGAAAACAAATAACCCAATCAAAAAATGGGCCAAGGACCTGAAGAGACACTTCTCAGAAGATGATTTATAGTCAATCAACAAATACATGAAAAAATATTCTTTATCACTAGCAATTAGATAAATGTAAGTCAAAACCTCTCTAAGATTTTTATCTCACTCCAGTCAGAATGGCAGCTATTTTGAAGACAAACAACAATAAGTGTTGGTGATGATGTAGGGGAAAAGGTACACTCATACACTGCTAGTGGGAGTGCAAATTGGTGCAGCCAATATAGAAAGCAGCATGGAGATTTCTTAGAAAATTGGCAATGGAATCACCATTTGACCCAGCTATCCCTCTCCTTGGACTATACACAAAGGCCTTAAAAACAGCATATCACAGGGACAGAGCCACATCAATGTTTATAGCAGCACAATTCACAGTATCTAAACTGTGGAACCAACATAGATGCCCTTCAATAGATGAATGGATAAAAAAATGTGGTGTATATACACAATGGAATATTACTCAGCAATAAAAGAGAATAAAATCATGGCATTTGCAGGTAAATGGATGGAGTTAGAGAAGATAATGCTAAGTGAAGTTAGCCAATCTCAAAAAAAGCAAATGCCAAATGTTTTCTTTGATATAAGGAGGTTGATTCATAGTGGGATAGGAAGTGGGAGCATGGGAGGAATAGATGAACTATAGATAGGGCAGAGGGACTGAAGGGGAAGGGAGGAGGCAGGGAGTTATTAGTGATGGTGGAATGTGATGATCATTATTATCCAAACTACAGATATGGAGACATGAATTGGTGTGAATATACTGTGTATGCAACCAGAGATATGAAAAAGACTGCTCTATATGTGTAATAAGAATTGTAATGCATTCCACTGTCATATATAAATATTTCTTTTAAAAAAAGAAATAAATAAAATAAAAGATACTAAGTTATTGTGGTTTAGATGATTCTATCAAAGTCCAGAAAACACATAATCATTTGAACAAAGAAAACTTAAGATAGACCAATTCAAGTCTAAGTCTCTGGGTTTAATCCCCAGCACTGAGGGAAAAAAGAAAAAGAATTAACTAGTAAAAAGTGGTAAACTACTAAAAGAAGTAAAAGAAGGCTCCAAAGAATGCAGAAATGGCATATATAGGTAAAAGATAGTACCTCTTGGATTGAGGCAGAATAGCCAATGCAGGAAAAAATATATATGACACGGTCACCAGTGAGACTGAGGTGCAGAACTTATTATGGAAGAACCTCCCACTGGAAGGTTGAAATGGGTCTGTAATGCTCCAACTCACCAGGTGTCCTCTTTCATAATGCCCCCACCCCCCAAACATTTCTGACCCCAAATGTTTGGAGTTTTTCAAACCAACTTATTCTCCAATTTTCTGCATATATCTGGGTGTCCTATAATTCAATTAAGAAATTAGCAGAGACCCCACAGGTTAAGTAGACCCCACAATCTTACAAGTATGCCCCTCATGACTTCAAATGACATACACAAACATTTTAATTTCCATAAAACAACAAATCTATCATGACAAAGCCACCTGACAAACTAAGAGGTTCTCATGTGTTTCCCCACATAAGGAAGGAAGCACTCCCAGTACTGTATACTACACTGCTATATTATTTACTCTTCAAATTCAGTCAGTCTCATTGACTATACTTTTACCTAAAAGATAACAATTTGTATATAAAAAGCATAAATATAAGAAGAGAGAGGAAGCAAATGGTCAATATATACAAATCCACATATACACAACACAAGCAAAGAGAAATACACAAAGCTATTACAGTCTTTGTTTCTAGAGGGACTGTGTAGTTACATGTACTTTCTATCTTCCAATTGCCATTCTGTGTCTTCTCTCCCCCAGTCAGAACAACTGGTCACAGTTCTTCACCTGGTACAGTGAACACATCTTTATTCTTGCAGGTCTAAGTCTTCAATAGTCCCATCTCTTCTTGTTTGCTGTGATTTTCCAATAACCCTTACCATCAGACTTGGGAGTACTAAGAGGAAATATATTAACTGGATCTATGCTCATGGTCAAAACTTTCTGCAATTCACCTTGTATCTGAAAGTTCTCTATCTCATTTATGTTTACTCTAGTAATTCTTGCCTTTCCTAAGTTGCAGTATTGACCCAAAATGGGAATGGAGGGGAAAATCAAATAGGGTAGCAGGAAGGGGTATATGATCAAACTACATTATATGCATTATGATATTATCAAAATAAGACACTATATTTTGTACAATGAAGATGTACTAATAGCTTTTTAATGAGGGGATCCATTCCCTTATCCTTAATTCCCTGGATTAATATATCAAAACATGCCCAATGGTACCAAATAGGTATGTTTCATTCATCCCAGAATAGGAATCAGATAACATAGAATGTTGGGCTCTTCTCTTAAAACTCTATCGTGTATTGTAGTTTAGAACAACAATGAAATGAAATATACTCCAAAGGGTCATGCATTAAAAGTTTCATCCCAGATGGTGGCCCTGTGAGGAGGTGATAGAAATTTTAGGAGGTGGGGACTAGGATACAGGAAGGAAGTAGTCTTCAAGTGGATGTGTCCTTGAAGACTACATCTAGTTCCTGCCCCCCCTCTCTCCTTTTCTCTCTCCTCTCTCCCCACCTTTTCTCTCTATCTCTCTACCTCTCTTGCCTTTTGTCTGCCATGAGATGAGCCACCTGTTCCTTGTCATCACATGACATTCTGCCTCAGAAACAATGGAGCCAGGTGACTATGGATTGAAACACCTAAAATTGTGTGGAAAATAAATCTCTCCTCCTTAAGATTGATTTTAACAATATTTTCTTACATGGAAAAAAAGGTTACTAACACACCTATCTGTTTCCCTGGAAATATTTGGATGATAAACTTTCTGTCATCTGATAGTCCAAATCTGTAAAAATAGAACTACATACCTTCTCAACCTCAAGTTTCCTCTACACACATTCAAATGCAGTAATGTGATCTCCACTTCGTTTGATCCTCTTTAAGACAGAGTACCTCTATGTTGCCCACATTGATCTCAAATTTATAGGATAATGTTGATTCTCCTCCCTTAGCCTCCAAAGTAGCTGGGATTACAGGTATGTGCTGTTACACCTCTCTGAAATGCTTTTTAATACCAACAAAATGTCTCCTCATAGTTAAATTCCACATTCCCAAAACCAGTTCCAAAACAGTCAATTTTTATCTTCTGTTATGTGAATACAAGACATGAACTCTCATAACCACACATCTGAAGTCTGAACACAGAGCAGGAGTGCATGGGCTCTCTCTAATCCAGTGAGGAGGTCCAAGGAACAGAGTAGAGGAAAGTGTGGCTGTGGAGTCGCTAATCAAGACCTCTGGAGACAAAGCAGGGAGCAGGTCTGATTTTATTGTTCAGTTACCATGTATGTATACTCAAGCAGTACCTAAGCAGATTACAGGTAGCCACCAATGCAATGTCTGCTAACTGTCCTTGCAGCAACCAATTGAGGACTGGGTCATGGAGCAAGGACAAGGACTGCAACACATGGTCTCACATCCAGGGCTGTTCCTACAGGATAAGCGGACCGTCACTCATATACCTCATGCGAGGGGAGTGGCCTGCCACTCAGATGCCATTAACATATGCCAGTATGCAGTACTCCATGTACTTTTCCCCACACAGGAGGACAAGCTCACTGAGCTTTCCAAGTCTCATCTCAGGAGATTTTGCCACAGGGATTCTGTAGCCCCAGGAACAGACACAGTGAGGGATCATGGACACCAAGTGACTCTATGCAGAAAAAAAATTGGAGTGTTAGGGAATTAATAGAGATTCAGCCTCTGGGGAAGCATCATAAACACCACAGCCTGAGCAGAACACCTCCCTTGGGGTGCTCAGGGTCTCCTCCAAAAGAGGAGAATTGTTAAGGAGTACAGGGAGCACTTCAGAGCCACTTCCTATGGAGCAGATGGTCATGGACACATCTCCATACACAAACATGAAGTATGGAAAGAGAGTTCCAGATAAGGAAACTGGAAGGAAAGAGAAAATGTGGGACCCATTAATCATGTTATAGAAGGAGACATCCCCTTCACTGTAGTCCAGGAAAACACCCACCCTGCAGGGATACTGCCTAGGAGATAACCAAGTCACATGATCATTCCAGGAAAAATATATATTGTTAAACTTCCCCATGACCCAAAACCCCCTATCTGGTAATTCCATGTATGGGCTTGTTCTTTTTGAATCTTTCCTATGGACTCCTAGAGTCCACCTGCTATGGGATTTATTCTTTATCTCCACTTCCCAGTAACATCTTCCTGATGTGATGCCCTCAAGACCCAACACACTGCATTTTGCATTAAGGTCCCCAAATTGGTCCTTCCAGGTCAGACACTTATTTTCATGAGAGACTCACAGCTTGCGTTGAACAGAGTCTGGATCCAGAGTGACAGAACCTGCTAAGAGAGTTATCAATCATGCGAGGTCCTCCCCTGCCCCAAGACAAAGCACACAGCCACCCACCATCTCACAGCCACAGAGCTGCCTGAGCTGAGGAGGAGATAAGCCTCCTGAGATAAGAGTCTTGTAATTAAAAGCCATGTCTTCAACCAGGAGAAGGAACCAGAAGGCTGATTTTAGGGGTAGACTTGTGACAGGATCCTGAAGAATCAGTATCAGTTTTGTGACCATCACTTCTGCCACAGCAACATCATTGGTGATGCCAGCATCTGAATTGTCACAGAGAAGTTAAAGAGAAGCCAGAGGCCATGAGAACAACAGGAGGAACATCTAGAACACACAGTCACTCACAGGCTTTGAACCATTCCTTCCACCAATCTACGAGAGAACACAGATCTCATATCAGGAATTTGCAGAGTCTGTAATCATCAGGGTCAGCACCGAGTCTTCTGAAACACAGAAATATGGGAGGAAGAAGGGAAAAGCTGTGTGAAAACATTCAGCTGCTGTATTTATTTCTTACACACACACACACACACACACACACACACACACCCCTCATATATCCTCCTGTAGACTTCCCATGAAGACTAAGCCAAAAAGCTTACCACCCCAGAATCAGAATGCTGAATATCAATCTGAAAGTTCACTGTTCAGATTTAGCTACCAAATAATGCTTTCTCAAGACACAGAAACATAACCATCCTGAAAACTGGGTTATTTGAGATATAATTGAGGTTATCAAAATTTCCAAGACCTCCTTTTACTATAAAGAACTGACTGTGCTGAACTTATAAGGTTAACTCTAAGCCATGAGTGGAGAATTACATTGAGCTTAGCTGAACTTGGAGGATGACTAAAAATCGTGAGTGCAGGGAATTCAGAGAAATTTTTCCCAGTTAGGTGGCAATGGAGAGGATTTTAGCATGGGAGAGAAAAAAGTTCAAAGCTGAAAAAAATACATGCAGAGAGAGGTCAACACTAGTGACTTTTCTTCCAATTTTCACACAACAATTGGAGAAAAAGCATCCTTACAGACATGGGAGAACCACAAAATATGGGACCTAACATCTGCCTCACACAAGAATTCCCAAAAGAGATTGAAAACTTCCAGCTATGATAGAATCCATATCCTAAACTCCAGAAAATGCGAATATGTTAAACACATGACCAGGCAACTTTACCAATGTGATTAAGATTCAGATTCTTGAACAGGGGAAATTACTCTGGAATCTCTGGGTCAGTCCAAACTAATCACATGAACCCTTGAAAATAGAGATTATTCTTGGCTGTGGTCAGAGAAGCAGACAGAATCACAGAAACAAGGTCAAAAACATGCTGTTCTGCTGGCTTTCAAGATGGAGGAACAGGCCCCTAAACAACGGAATAGAGATAGCCTCTAGAAACTGCACAAGACAACAACCTCCAGAAAGGAACACAGCCTTGTCCACATGTTCTTGGATTTCTGACCTACAAACAAGTAAGATAATATATTTCTGTTGGCATCAAATAATAAGTTTGTAGTAATTTGATGCAGAAAGAAAAGTAATATGCCCACATAGGTGACACACCCATGTGGAACAAAGCACTGGCAGAGAAATGTGCTTGCAGAAAGCATGAAACTCCCTGTCTCCTGCACACAGGAAGCTGAGGACCCAGAAAATCTCACATGCTATGCTAGATGGTGAGAGTCAGGTGCCCAGTGAGCCACTGAACCAGTGATGGTCTGAAGTTCAGTAGAAAAAGCCCACTGGCAACCTGGAATAAGTGACCCTGAAGTGGCACCCCCTTTCTCCACAGAGAAGCCCTCTTCACCATGGCTGATTTTAAGACTGTCAGCAAAAGAGTCCATTGTAGATAAACTTCCTATTTTCATGTCACCCTGTTTACTTGGCCACTGGCCAAGAAGATACCAGCACTCCAGGTGCTGGACACCCCCTTACTAGTTTTCACAAATTCATCCAGTATAGCACTTTGAAGTAATGTGCAAACAAGGCCTCTGGCCTTGAGCTGGACTTCACAGAGATGTGTAATTTTTAAGATAAGTTACAAATGGGCCCATGGTAACAGCTGGCAGAGGGAGGAAAGAAAGGGGAGATGAAGCTCTCCCTTTCTCAGGTGTTGTCCTTGAAGAGTTAACTTGCCCAGAACAGTGAAAGAAAAAACTGCTTTTATGTGAACTTCTGCAAACTGTGAACTTCTGAGCCCCTCCCCTTACACATTGGGTATAAAACTCCGAAACTCCCTGAACTCGGGGTTCAGGGGATTGATTGATTACAGCACAGGCTGTACCCTCTGAAACTGGCTGCAGCCAAATAAAACTGTTTCCTGCTGTCTTGGGTGCCTTGCCTCATTTGTCCCTACAACAACTCAGAAACTGGACTTTACCTCAGGGTCACGGGAAGGGGGAACAAGCAATGAGATGGGACCTGTTCTTTCTCAGGAGACACCAAACCAAGGGTGTTATGAACCAGTTCAGATTAGCCTCCTGATGGTGAGGACCTCAAATGACCAAGAGAAAACACACGGTCCCTCTGCCCCCACCATCCCAAGGCCACACAAGTCTCCTCCAACCTCATTAACCAAAGCAAAATCTACATATGTTATACACTCCAAAATGTCTTCAACTGGAAAGCTTTTGCCTCCAACAGGGAAGAGCCTCAGGAACAAGATTAGTATAATTAAAATACTAACTAGGCCTGAGTTGTAGCTCAGTTGCATAGCACTTGCCTAGCATGTGTGAGACACTGGGTTCAATTATCAGTACCACATATAAATGAATAAAATAAAAGTCCATTGGCAACTAAATAAGAAATTTTAAAATACTAACTAAACAACATTTTTTCTTTCTTAATGATTTTTGTTTAAATTTGTGTTCCAAATTTCCACTAATACAGGTTTAATCAGATATATTGGTATTTCCACTTTTGTTGAGTTGCTTGATAGAAACTAGATCATATAAAATGTCTGAGCAGACCCAAATAACCCTTGGAGAAAAGTGAAAATTGCACATATTTCACTAAAACGTTAGTTGGTATAAAATTATAATGTTCTATATTATAACCCAGAGAAGTTATCGAAGAAGAAAGGGAGGATAAGGAAGCAGAGGGAAGATAAAAGGTGAAGAAGAGAAAGAATAAAAAAAACCTTTTGAGACTTTCCAGTGTGTCAAGTACTATGCTATGCACCTTAATACACTCTTCACATAATTCCCACAAAAATATTAATTTTTAACTCATTGTTACAATTTCATGAGCGAGGTAAGATCAGACATTTGTCTACCTCACACTATGAACTTTTCAATATGATAGTGTAGATTCTAGTATAGTAATGGTGTTTGTCTTTACAAAATAAAAAAAAAATGCAAGTTATATGTGAAAACATATAGACATTAATTCATCAGAGAATAGGGAAATGGTAAAAAAGACTAATTGATCCTTCTTTTTTAATAAACATGTTCCCTAGAAAATTGTTAAGTTTCTCAAAGGTGTTCCTCATACATCTGATCCCAAAGCCTACTTGATTCAACTATGGCTCAACTCATGCCATGACTCACCCTTCTCTGTCTTTCACAGCCTATATCCCTGATGTGAAAAAGAAGCATCCAGAGGAGGGAAAGGGCATATTATATAAATTCAGATGATACAGGTCCTAAACTCACCCCCAGAGTCCTCTGGATATTCTTTCATTGCATTGGAAACTGCCTTAGCATATGCCTGTCCTAACTGCTACTGGAAGGTTCAGGTGGTGTCTTTATCACAGGCAAACTCAATGAGATGATTACTTAGACGTGGCTTAATGGAATTCACAAACCACACACACATACACACACACACACACACACACCAAGTTTTTACTGAAATCTCTAGAAGATGTATTAAGGAGTTGGTTACATTTCATACACACCAAAAACCTGCAAATTCTCTTCATAATTCAAATTACTTTGGATGTTTTACAGCTCTCACAGCTTCAGGACACCCCAAATTCTGTGTGAATCTTAGGCACTGTACTTTCCTTCTCATCTCCTCTCTCCTCCCACCTCATTCTTTCTTCTATGCTTTGTTCCACACCCTTTCTCAGGTAAACAATTTTAAATTCTACAGGATCCTCCTTTTATGATCTTAACACATTTTTTAAAAATCAAACACCAAGCCCAAAAGAAAAAGAAAAATTCTCTTAACAGCAGAGAAATTTGTTGTGAACATTATAACTTGCATTTTGTTCCTGTAACAAAAACACAAATCAGAGTGATACATATTTTTTTCAAATGGTTCCCAGACCCCCTAAGCATCCTGGACCCCAAATTCAGAACACTGGAAATTCATTTTTCAGCAACCAAGGTGCTTAGAAGAAATCCAGCAAGGACAGTGAGTTAGAGTATGAGGGGGCTGAGAGAAGACCAATATCCAGAGGACCAGGAAGAAATAAGAAAACCAAACATGGACGCAAAGGGTAGGAATGTTGGGTAAAGAGAATACAGAACCAAGGCCCCACATTAGGAAGATGTAAGTCCTAAGGTGTCAAATATGATTTTTGAAATTTTATGGAGCTCACCAATTCCCATCCACAGTTCCAACCCTGCTCCATCCAGGCTCTCCTCACAACTGAACTCTCCAGTGTCACTGCACCAACAACAAATACCAATTGAACACAATCTTTTCAGGGGTACACCTAACCCTAACCTGCAGGAGAAGATGGACCTACAACAGGTTCACTCACAGAACCACATATAAAAAAATAGAATAAAAATTTTAAAAGACATTTTGGAAATGACCAAAAATGAAGAATGATTTAGGGCTGAGGCCATGGCTTAGAAGTAGAGCACTCCCCTAGCATGAGGCACTGGGTTTTTTACATAAAAACAAAATAAAGGTATTGTGGCCACCTACAACTAAAAAAAAATGTTTACAAAAAATGAAGAATGGTTCTGTTATCTAATCGCAAGGAGAAGACCATGTGGAGTTCCAATGCAAGTTACAATCATTTTTCTCTCCATTTGGGAGAATTTTGCTTTCCTGTTGTACGTGGCTTTTTGTTATTTTGGGCAGGGGACAGATTAACAGAGGATTATGAAAGAAAAAAACCAAGAGAAGTTAAAAGTGTTTACTGGGAGGGGTGGGAAACAAATTAGAGACAGCAGAGCAAGAAAACCTATCCCATCCTGGGGAGGAGGCCACTGATACAGAAGGGCAGAGGAAGATCCTGGAGGAGGGAAGGCCAAGGAAACATCAGAGTCACTTACCTGCATACAGGGAGGCCTTCCTCCAGGCTGAAAGGGAACACAAGGTAGTGAGACCACAGCTAAAACAAGCCTGCTCATCATGAATGTACCTGCCCTGGCCTCCCCTCCATTCTAAAGATGAGACTACCCACAAGTTGAGAGAGCCAGAAAGAAACATGACCTCTTGCAGTATGCAGAGTCCGCAGAGTGTTGTGGGAAATTCCCTGGACCACAGATCAAGATGGCTGCTTCTACCACTATCCCACTGCTTCCTCTCTGTCAGAAAACCATCTATCTCAAAACTCATAAAAATCATTATCTATTTTTATTCATTTTTGCTACTAATGAAAAAAAATCATAGCATATGTAAATATATTTTACAGAATAAAATATAAGTCATTCCACAATTATCAGAAGACACTATTAATATCCAAGCTTTTTTTGGGGAAAATTTATATTGAAAGGGGTGGGGACATAGCCCATGGTAGAATGCTTGACTAGCATGCAGTGGCTATAGATTCATACCACAGCACCACAAGATGAAAAAATAAAATTAAAAAAGACATTTGGGAAATTACCAAAAGTGAAGAATGATTTAAAGACAGGAATGTGAGGTGAGTTCTGGGGTAAAAATAGCCAACTTTTCACAGATGAAATATTTCCAGAGAATAAGAACACTATTTTAGGAAGTAATTGGAATACTTAATCATATTTCCAACTGAGGTGAGCAGCCCACTTGGATTAGCACCTTCTGGAGCTAGAGAAAATATAATCACTGGATGGCGAGTTGTTGGAAGATGAACAGAAGGCCACACTCCTAAACTTAATGATTCCATTTACTTATTTAGATCATTTATTCAAATCTTAGTTTCTGCCTTTAAACTTTTATGTGAAGACCAATACTGAGATCCATTGAAGGTTAAAAAAAAACAATATAATGGGCAAGCCAGGGTTGAAATAAGATGTGGAATACATGACAGACCAGGGGTCACCCTCACACCCAGGTGTCTAAGCTCTAGGTGGAAAACACCAGGCAGATCCAGGGAAGCCCAGGTAGCAGGGTTCTGGCTTCCACTGCCTTCCAATCAGCTTCCCAGGGGTGGGAACCCACATGTCTGTGTCTAGACAGAAACAAGAAGAGGAGACCCCAGGTCACAGGTACGATGAGGAAAAAAGAAATTCCTTTAGAGTCACTTACCAGACAGATAAGCAGCTTTCCTCTGATCTGAAAAACAACACAAGAAATAGGGGAGCTAGGAACAACAACATGTGCTACAAAGGAAACATAAAAAAATCAGGAAGGAAAGCAGAACTTACTGAGATCTTCCTGGAGTTCATCTGAAAGAAAATGAAAAACAGTATAAAACCCCTTCCCCAGAAAAGGAAAGACTGTGTGACTGGAAAACCCCAGAATAAAAACTTTGATACTAGAATTTCTATCTACACACCCACCCAACCCCAACTGACTCTAGCTCTCCTCTCTGATCTCCTCAGTCATTTCCCCTGGTCCCAGGACCCTGGATCTCCCTAGAGAGCTGGACCCCTCTGGCCCCTATCAGCTGTCCCACTCACCACCAGGTCTGCACTTGCCCTGTGTGGTCTTACCAATGGCCTTCAGCATCTCTTCCTTTGCCTGCTGTTCCTCCTCCTTAAGCTGACACAGATGATCCTTTTCCTGACTCACCTGCATCCTTCTGGAATGTTCTTTGGTGACACAGTAGCAAGCCCCCAAGAGTAGGAGCCCCAGCATGGTCAGGATCACAGCAAATGCTGGCTTCCAGGGTGAAGCCTGAGGGAAGAAGGGCTCTGTGGCCCAGGCAGACAGCAGGTCAGGGGCACACCCAGGAGACCAGCACACTCAGAGAGGCCAGCCCTCCCCACAGCTCTGCTGGGAGTGGAAGCGGCACTGACCTGGGATGTAAACAGCCATGGCCTTCTCCTGGCCCAGGACAGGGTTGAGGACAGAGCAGGTCACATTCCCCACAGAACTGTCTCTCACCACCAGAGTGGCCTCCACACTAAATAGCTCCTTAGTGTCTTGGTGTGGGCCTCAGAAAGGGCTGGGAACTTGTGTCCACTGAGGTCTCTCCACTGCACCTGGGGCTTTTGGACCCATCCTGAGGCTTTGCACACCATGCACACTCCATCCTCTTCTGGCCCTTCTATGTGCACTTGAGGATCAGATGCCATACCTGTGGGAAGGAACCAGTGGAGCAACAGGAGGCCGCCTTAGGCCCTGAGATCCCAGAGTTGCCTACATATTATACAACATCAGGGAGGAAGCTTTCATGTTGAATTCTGGGAGTTCTAGGGGAAAGATCCCTTACCAGAGGGAATAAAAGGAAGGAGCACAGGGACCCACACAGGGCAGTGGGCTCTTATCCCCAACTGTGAGGCCCAGAGCAAACAGGAATAATTTGGTCCCACACTCCCTCCTTGAATCTCAGTCTTCTCACCTCACACACTCTCCTAGGACATCTGCCTCTCTGTGTATATCATGTACAAAGTTGTATTGAGTGACCACCTTGTCTCCTGAATTCTTTTCCCCTATACTTATGTTCCCATGAGTTATCTTTACCAGGTTTCCTCACATACACTTCAAACTCAAAGCTCCACAATTGAATTCACAAATTTGCACCGATTGTGATAAAAATGATTATTAAAATATCCCAAATATTTCATCCTTCTTTATAGACAGTTCTCCCACTTCCACAGACTTTTTACTGCCTTTGCCTTATGCCTCTGGGCCCAGTCATAGGATTTGACTTCACCAAGGAAAAATCACCTATTGTGACTTATGCAGAAGTTTCAAAAGCACTTGCACCTTGATTTTATCTTCTGCCATTTCCACAGGAAAACAATCCTGGGCTACCCAGTGGAGGATGAACTCATGTAACATTTCTTGGTCAAACAGCTACAGCTGCCCTAGGTCAGCCACATGACCACCTG
Organism: Marmota monax; assembly: GCF_021218885.2. Taxonomy (NCBI): domain Eukaryota; kingdom Metazoa; phylum Chordata; class Mammalia; order Rodentia; family Sciuridae; genus Marmota; species Marmota monax. The sequence continues at coordinate 109,176 of NW_026694799.1, forward strand.
AAAAATGAACACACCCAAATAAGGTGCATGTGGTGAACTTTTCAGCTGACTGTAAGAACAAACAAAAATTAAAAGTAAAGATTAATTCTCCCTGTTGAATAAAAAAGATACTCTTCCTTTTTCTTATACCATTTTTTTAAGGAAACTACAATTACAAATAGGTACTTTCTCCACTTTTGAAATGTTTATACAGGATTTTGAAAACTGGTTAGTTTTGATGCCAGTTTTTTGGCTTAGGAATGCCTTTCTCAAAGACTTGGGAACCATTTCTAGGAAATGTAAGTATCGAGGAAGATTGCAAGCCTTTGTCCCCTTTTCTGGTGGAAAGGTAGGAGCCTACATTATGTGGGCATATTGTTCCAAGTTGTAAAACTACCTGCTGTCATAAAACTGGAGAAGTTTATTTTTCATCTAGATAAAGCCTAAGACACAGCTCATTACCCAAATACCAGGTAAATTTAGAATAAGTTACATGGAATAAATACTGCTTTGAGCCCTCTTAGATGAGGATTATTTGTTGTTTATCTTCAAAACAGGTATACAAGAAATTTTATATGCTTGGCTATAAAAAAAACCTGAGAGTCATATCTGTGTAATCCCTTTTCAAATCAACCATGATATGTATCATATTCTAGTTTGATGTTTATTCAGTAATAAATGTATTTTATCCTAGCATATATGATTTTCTTTTAATTATATTTCTGAAACATGACTAATAATGTATGAATAAACCCAGGTGATATTAGGCAAGTTCAACCCCAATTAGTCGAACTCACTCAGTGCCTGAAATAAATACATTTTTATTGCGGGATGCACCTGAGATTGTGGCTGTTACACAGCATTATCAGAGCAGTAGAATTGAGACATATTTATCAATAGTCCTGCCATGAAACAACAAATAGTTCAAATAAAACCTTGGAAGTCTCTAAAGTCTTCTCTTCCCCCTCCAAACTTCATGCCCACAAATCTATTCAGTTGAATCTAGTTTCTAAACCTGTCTGACCCTTCTTCTCCCACCCCACTGCCATGCCTCAGGTCAGGCACTCATTCTCTCCACATCATAACTGCACTCCATGCCTCCTTCTTGCTCACCTCCCATCCATCCATTCACAGCTAACAACATGAGCATTCCCAGCATGGCTCTGTTTAGGATTCCCCCTACTCTGCATCCAGAGTCCATAACACAGCACACAAAGTTTTTGCAGATCTGGTATCTGCCTTCCTCTCCAAAAGTTCTCTCCAAACTCTACCATCTGAGCCCCTCAGGGCTCAAGAACTCAAGTAGCCACAATCACCATGTTGGATGCCCTCTGTCTTTGCACTTTCCAGCCCGTCAATCTCCAGGGCTCTTGTGCCAGCCCAGGTGTTCACTCCCAGTGAACTCATCCTGACACCTGAGAGTGGTGTTAATATAGGACCATCTCTTTATTCCAGTATTGCCAATTCTTACCATCCTCCCCTCACTCCTCCTACCAACCATGATGGCCTCATTATACTCAGAAAAATCAATTAAACTCCAACTCAAATGTTCCATACCAGGTGCTCCCTCTTCATTAAACTCTGGTCCCCCAGATATCCACCTGACTAAATACCTACTTCCTTTGATCCTTGCTCAGACTGTCAATAAGGCTCTGCCTGAGCTCCTATGTAACACTGCAGCTTGTCCCAACTTCCCAGCCCACATCCTTTGCCCCTTTCTTAATTATACTTAGTCTTTTGTCTTAAGTATTTATCACCTTATAACATTTTGTACTGAATTGTTTATTATAACTTTTGTTCCTTTGCTCTAGAAGGTGACCTCCTTACTGATGGGATCTCTGTTACACTGATATATCTCTGGTAGTTAGAACAATTCCCCACATATTTTAGATGCCCCATATACAGTGTTTGTATTAAATCAATGAATAAAAGATGAGTCACTTTTTTCTTCCATTTCACCTATAAAATGTGAGGCTAAATTGGATGATCTCTGATATTCCCACCAAACCCAGTACTCCCAAGGTCTCTAGAATAGAGGTCAAGTAACTAACCTGCCACCTTCACTTCAAAATCAGCCTCATCATTGAAGCTTCCATGTCTGAAGAAGCAGGTGTACATTCCATTGTCAGAAACCTGGACCTTGTGGATGTGCACGGAAGCCTAACCCTCAGTAAGGATGTCCCTCACCAGTGAGGTTCGCCCTCTGTACTCAGCCATATGCTTCTCAGTCTGTTCCCATTGGTTCCAATAGATGAACACTGCTTGTGAGAATGTGGTGTGGAACCACCCCAGTTCCATGTTCTCTGCATTCATGGCTGGGACTAGGGCATAGGGCACTATGGCATCCTCGCCCGGTAATGCCACAATGGGGTGTCGAAGGCCAACAACCTGGAACTGCTCTGTGGACAGAGACATAGGGGGAGAAGGCTAAAGAGACACAGACCAAAAAAAAAGAGAACATCACCATCAGGTGGGAAGGCCAGGAAAGCTGGGGCAGGTCCCACATGAGATGACCCCAGAGGTCTGATGAATTTGGAAGAGGTTTTTTGATCATAATGATTTGGCCAGAAATTATACAAAAGACACTCCCTCACTGGCCTCTGCTCCTAGTCCCAGTCTCTCCCATGAAGAAATCTCTAATTCAGTGGTTCTCAAGCTTTCATAATCCTGAACCACTAGGATGCCTTATAGAGCACACTCACTGGACCCCATTCCAGAGTGTTACATTCACTAGATCTGGGTGGAACTATGAATGCACATATACAAGCAGTTCCAAGGATGGTCTGGGGAGCACTCTTTGGGAACCCCAGGTCTAACTTACCCTTTTTCAGGACAAACCTGAAAACAAAGGGCACACCGGTGGCTTAGGTCAGCACTCTTTGGTCATTCAACCAAACCTAGAAAATTCCCCTATTCCTATTCTAAATTTTTTCCTTCAGTCTATTATTTTCTCCTCCACTAAGGGAAGAGAGAAATAGATATACACTTTAAACACAGAGTCAAATTCTACTTACTTCTGTGAAACTCCTGCTTTCGAGATTCACAGAAACTCCCATCACTGCATGTTTAAGAAGTAAGTTCACCTCACTCTCTACCCCCTTGGTGCTCTTGGTCTTCTGAGGCTACCCATTGTAGCCTCCACATGACTCCCTACTTCTCTCCAGACCTGACAAGGTGGACCACCCTTCCCAAGACCCCTCTGAACGCACCTGCTGCTTCTCTCCCCATGGGCTCTAGTCCAGCAACACTGGCCTCTGTGCTTCCTCACCCCTCAGCACACTGCCAGCTCTGCACAGGCTCCTTCCCCTGCAGGAACCCTCCTTCCAAATGGTCCTACAGCTCACTCCTCCTTCTCCAGGGTTATACTCCCATCTACACAGCACCTCACTGAACACTGCTGCCTGCCCACACCCTGACTCCCATGACTCTGACTGCCACTCCCTGCCCTGCTGCATTTCCCATCACAGTCATCTCCTCCAACACACTTAGGTCTCTCTGCCTAGGTGCATGTATTACTCACTGTCTCTTATTAGAAGGTAAACTGTATGACAGAATTTCTGTCTAATTATTTCATACAATAGCATCTAAAAATCAACATTTCATTAATATTTCAGGAAGAAAATGATTGAATGAATGCTTTCAGCACCAAAAAAGGGGTGGCAAGAAACAAGAGGGAAAATGTATTTTCAAATGTTTTTCTATCTTGATTTTTAAAACCACAAAGGAAAACAGATGGGGACACTCACCTGTGGACAGCTGGACAAGGAGAAGCAGGGAAGCGAGACAGCAGAGCAAGGAGCGACTGCAGCGCCCTTCCATATCTTTAGAGCTGGGGAGAGAGATGGGGATGAGGGCCGAGACCTGCAGGCAGGAGGCAGGTCCAGCCCAGAGCTCCAGCACATCAGCATAGAGAGCAGGGCTCAGGGCTGGACAGCAGTCCCCTGCTGGAGCAAAGCATTTCCTACTGGCACATCATACCAACAGGGTGCTGGGCCTCCCACAACCCTGACACTGACAAACAGCTGAGCCCAGAGTCCTTCCAGCTCTTCTGGGAAGACTGTGGGACCAGGAAAGCTTTAGAGTTACCTGGTAAGAAACTGTTCCTTCCTTTCCAATGCCAACCACAGGGCAGCTCTACTAGGCCCAGAACACCAGGCTCTTTCCCTCCCCTTACCTGGAGCTCTGTGGTGGAAGCTATTCCTCTATCTCTCTGTTATTCCACACCACTCATGATCCCCCAAAAAGGAGGGCCTAGATTCAGGGTCCCCATCAGGAAGAACATGCAGCTCCTGATTCCCCCTTGTTCTGCCCCCTAGTTATGCCCAGGTTTGGCCTGGGCAGTGTCAGAGATATTCACCTCATGAAGGAGGCTGTGGTCCCATCACAGGAGCCCAGAACCCTGTCCTGCCTTTTTAGATGGGGAGTTCACCTAAACCTGAATCTCAGCCCAGTCCCTTCCACTGTGGGCTCAGGACATGGTGCTTCATTTGGCAGGTGCCAAGCACTTCCCCACCAACAACTTTGTCCTTACCATCTTTTTCTTTGAGAAAGATTTCTGCCTGAGAGGTTAGGGACCCTTCCTGGAGACAGGGCATAGAGATAAAAGAGCCCTAGTCAGAGAAAAGACCCCAAATTACCTACTATTTGGAAGGAGCAGGGGAAGGCAATCTGTGCTATTGGAAGGGCAAGTTCAGGGAGCCAACTTCTAGGCTACCCTCCTGGCTCAGCCACTCTCAATGTGACCTTCTTGGTCTCAGTTGCCTTATCTATATGATGGGCATAGTCACAACATCTATCCCCAAGTTTACAACAAATATGATGTGAATTTATAGTCACTAAATGTAATTAGAACAGGATTGGTCCCAGAAAATGTTACAGAAATATCATTAAAACAAATGAATAAAGGAACAACCCTTATTAGGCTTCTCCTGGTTCTTCCTAGAACAAGACTTTCCACCGACTCACACCCACTGCCTCTCACACTACCTCATCCTCTGCTTCTTCCTGCCACCAGCTTCTCCCTGGTTTCCTCCTCTTGGGTCACAGGTGTCTTCAAAGCCAACTTACCTGCTTCTCTGTTCTCTCACCCATGAAATGCTGTGACTTCCTGGAGTGTCTCTAAACATAGCAGCTGGAGATAGGTCAAAGTTACAAGGGCCCCAGCAGGTCCCAAATCTGCCCTCAGAATCTGCACCTTCCCCAACCTGCTCTCAGACACCAATCCATGCTTCTGAGCTCAATGCTGGAGGCCCAAATTTTTCATTCCCAAGAGGCAGTTGGTCCCCAGGAAACAGGGAAAAAGCAGAGCCACACATAAGTTGCAGTGATCTCTGCAGAGTCTCTGACACTGGGGCCCCCACTAAGACCTGCCAGTCAGTGGAGCAACCCTCTCTGTCTCCTTCCACCATCTAAACTGAAAGCTTGCAAAAAGATCCTGGGCAGAGTGTGCCCTGCCCTCTGGACATCACTCCCTTTACCAGGAAGAAGGCAGCAGAGCAGAGCAGCAAGAAAGGGTAGCCACAATTTTCCTGGAACACTGAAGAAAAACTGCACTTAGAGATGCAATGCCACCACCAATCCAAATGCCACCACAAATCCCTTTCCAAAAAGCAGACTCCTGGAGGCCTAGAGATGTCAGGAAAATCTTACAAAAAGAAGAAAACAAAATTATATTGAATCCCCACTAGTTATCAAGAACTGTGCTACATAAATTTTACTTATGACATTTCATTATCACAACTGCAGAGATAAAGCCATGAGCCCTGCCATCTGGTAATATCAGCCTAGTAACTTCATAGTTGAGGGAGAGGCTAGATGTGCCAGGGGACTGCCTCCCACCACCACAACTCCAGCCCAGCCCAGCCCCCTGCCCCAGGTAACTCAAGTGAGCAAGATCCCGAAAGGGACCTTGGACTCTCAGTTGCTGCAATTACAGGGCCAGAAAGCTTATCTCACCCTGCCCTGAGCATTCTCCCTCCTAAGGTTGCCCTTTCTCTTCCATTTGGGGAGGTAGAAAGAGCGACAAAGTGCAAGTCAGCTCTCCTTAAAAAACACTGGCAGAATCCTTGAACAGCACTGGCAGGGGAGGCCGAACATCAGCACTGTCCTCTCCAAGGTCATCAGAATCACCATTCAGCTGCCTTGACAAGAAACACTATTCACCAAACCACAAATAATTTTCTTGTATAAACTTAAATGATTCTAATACTAATGAGGTTAATATTGACTTTCTTTTATGACCAACATGTAATAAATTTCTCTCATCTTTTTCCTATATTAAGTGTTTTCTAAATAGCTTCAGATAAATACCTAAACCATAAAACAATGGTTAATGAAATGCATTGAAATTCTAAAAATTTGACAGTTGATATAAAGTACTTAACTCCCCCAAACCCCCAATTTTATTCATACTGTGGATTGAACACATTCTGAAATATCCAACCAGAAGTGGCTGAGAGACCTCCTTATGCCTCTCTCTCTCTCTTGGAGCCAGGGCCTGGCCCAGCCATCCTCCCCCGAATTTAGCTGCTGAGCCATCCTGGCTGGGGCACCTGCCCAAACACCCTCTGCGTGAGTATCCACCCCTTCCTCATCTGAGATTCCAGGGACTTAAAGTATCCCTCCCACTCAAGCCCTGAGATAGAAAAGGGTAAGAGAGTGAGGCCAGATGGAAAAAAAAAATATATGCATTTCTATAGAAAGTTGAGTGAAATGTATTAGACTAATGAAAAGCAAACAATAACTAAAAATTTAAAAGGAAATACAGCAGACTTAGAGAAAGCAGCCATAAAAAGGAAGGAGCAGGGCTGGGGGTGTGGCTCAGTGGTTTGAGCTCTTGCCCAGCACATGTGAGGGACTGGGTTTGATCCTCTGCACCACATAAAAATAAATAAAATAAAGGTATTGTGTCCATCTACAACTAAAATTTTTTTTTTTAAAAAGGGAGGGTCGAGGAGCCTGGCATTGGTCTGACCTATCAGGAGATGAGACACCAGAATGCACACATTGGCCCAGAGTATCTGAAACATGTTCCCCAGTTACTGCAATGTCAGATCAGTTGCAGAGAGCCAGCACAGGCACTGACCATATTGGGACCCATCAGTGACCCAGGAAGAATTTACTGACCCTCCCAATAACCAGGTAGATCAGGCCCATGTATGGTCATGGGTGAAAAAGGTGAGTCCTAGTGGAAGGGATTTCAGAACGGGGTCATGAAAAAATGCCTAGAGGTCTCAAAAGTTGACTTCTGCCCCTCAGAGATGTAGAGAGGGGCCTAGGCCAGGAGAGGCCCTGTCCAGCCCCAAGAGGCACATTCTAAAAGTCCCTGGGATGCTGCACATCCTGTTCCTCTCCTGTCACAGAGACTCCTCCCCCCAGGCACAGCCAGGGCCTCTGCTCTCTAATAACCACCAAGAAATACTTAGGCACACCATTCACTGAGGGTCATTTTACCTGGAACATTTTATACTTCATTCCCATGATGATTTAGTAAAATACCATGCGTTGGTTTTCACTGTCCTCATTCTAGAGCTGAGGGATGGAGCCTTTACAATATGTGGAAGCTATCCAAGATCATAGGGTCACGCGGACAAACACTGACAGGGGCAGGTCTGCCCCACAGCACAGTCTAAATCTAAAAGAGTTGGGGGCACCAGCACTTGGTGTGTTCCAGGGATCTGTAAGGCAAAAGAGGAAGCAAAGAGTATATTATAACTTTCATCATAAAAATTTTACTCTTACATCAATTTGTTTTTAGCTGAATAGTATGTGTACATATTTGTTAGCTGCGTGTTCAAAATACATGACTTAGGACAGGCATGTGGGGCTGGGGTTGTGGCTCAGTGGTAGAGCACTTTCCTAGCATGTGTGAGGCACCTGGCTCAATTCTCAGCACCACATAAAAATAAATAAAATAAAAGTTCATTGACAACTAAAAAATATTTTTAAAAAAGGAGGGCCTGTCTGCAAACATTTGGAAACTCCCTCCCAGAGAGGAAGGAACAACAAGCACCCAGCAAGAGGATGCTCCATGGATGCCAGATCACTCTTGGGCCTATCACTGCCTGTCACACAGGCAGTCTTGCCGGGTTTCCTTGGCCTCTCCTGCCCCCTTGTGACTAGAATATTGCAGACAGAAAGGGCAGTTCCCAGAAGGAAGACAGAGAGGGTATGGAGGTGCAGACAAGAAATCTTAAAACTGTAGGGAGCTAGGGTTGTGACTCAGCAGTAGAGAGCTTACCTAGCATGTGTGAGGCACTGGCTTCTATCCTCAGCACTCTATAAAAAATATATGAATAAAATCAAGTTGTTTTTTTTAAAAAAGGAATCTTAAAAATGTGGAAGGGAATCACATGGAGTCAGGCCCCAAATTCCTTAACAAGACATCTTTAGCACAAGAGTTAAAATCAAGAATCAACAAATGGGATGAATTCAAACTAAAAAGTTTCTTCTCAGCAAGAGAAATAATATGGGAGGTGAATAGGGAGTCTGCATCCTGGGAACAAATTTTTACCCCTCACACATCAGATAGAGCTCTAATCTCTAGATAATACAAAGAACTCAAAAAGATAAATAACAAAAAAAAAAATCAACAAATGTGTCAAGGACCTGAACAGCCACTTCTCAGAAGAGGATATACAATCAATCAACAAATACAAGAAAAAAATATTCACCATCTTTAGCAATCAGAGAAATGCAAATTAAAACTACTCTAAGATACCATCTCACTCCAGTAATAATGGCAGACTTTATGAAGTCAAACAACAACAAGTGCTGGCGAGGATGCAGGGGAAAAGGTACATTCATACATTGCTAGTGATACTGCAAATTGGTGCAGCCAGTTTGGAAAGCAGTACGGAGATTCCTTGGAAATCTGGGAATAGAACCACCATTTGACACAGCTATTCCTCTTTTCGGACTATACCCAAAAGACCTAAAAAAAGCATACTACAGGGACACAGCCATATCAATGTTTATAGAAGCACAATTCACAATAGCTACACTGTGGAACCAACCTAGATGCCCTTCAATGGATAAATGGATAAAAAAATGTGGCATATATACACTATGGAATATTACTCAGCACTAAAAAATAGCAAGATCATGGCATTTTCAGGGAAATGGATGGCATTAGAGCAGATTATGCTAAGTGAAGTTAGCCAATCCAAAAAAAAAATGTAAAATGTCTTCTCTGATATAAAGTGGGTGACTCAAAATGGGGTAGGGAGGAAGAGCATGAGAAGAAGATTACCTCTAGATAGGGAAAAGAGGTAGAAATGGCAATGGAGGGAGAAGTGGAATTGCATGGAAGATGGAAGGAGGCTCTCATCATTATACAGAATACAAGTATGACGAAGTGAGGAAAAAGAAAAAAAGAAGTGTGCCATATTAGATTGGGTAGAGAGAAGATGGGAGGGGAGAGGTGGGGAGGGGATGGGGGAAAAGGAAGGACAGCAGAAATAAATAGACTTTATTATTGCTGTATGTATATACGTGACTGCATGACCAATGTGATTCTGCAACCTGTGCACTCAGAAAAATGGAAATTATGCCCCATCTGATTCAAATGTATTATATGTCAAGACCATTGTACTGTCATGTATAACTAATTAAAACAAATTTTAAAAATGTGGAAGGGATCGAAGGAAACCAGATATAAAATATCAGATACTGTATGTTTCCAAATATGTGATGTTAAAGAATAGACAGACGGAAGCTGTGGTAACAGAAGTCATATGAGGAGATCTCTGGCAGGCTGAGGAGGTAGTTAATACAGGAAGAGAGAGCAGGGAGCCTCCTGGGGTGAAGGAAGGATTCATATCTTCATCTGGGGTGCTTCCTCAGATATACACAAATGAAGATCAGTGCATTCATTCACTTTAACATTAAAAAGAAAAAGAAACAGCTGATCACAGTGGCACACACCTGGAATCCCAGAAGCTCGGGAGGCTGAGAAACAAGGATCCCAAGCTGGAGGCCAGACTCAGCAATTTAGTGAGGATCTAAGCAACTGAGCAAGAGTATCTCAAAATAAAAAATGAAAAGGACTGAGAATGTGCCTTGGTGATTAAGTACCCCTGGGTTCAATCCCTACTATATATATATATATATATATATATATATATATATATATATATATATATATATATATATATACTTTATATATATATATATATATATATATATATAGAGAGAGAGAGAGAGAGAGAGAGAGAGTATTATGGAGGGGAAGAGAAAAAACTATTCACCTTACACAAAGGTTTTAGGCAGGTAAAACTTATGTATGGTAAAATAACCCTGGAAGATCCTTATAACACACATCAAGCATACATAAGGTTTTTCAGTTTACAGTTAGTCTTCATTACTTGATTGATGTCCAAGTTTCCTCTAGAATATAAATTTCATGGTGGTGTGCATGTGTTCCCAAAGCCTGGGATTACTAAGCCTGTCTTATCATAGCTACTTAATAAATATTTTTTCATTGACTGTAACTGATCACATGATTGCCCTAATGCTTTGGGGTGACTCAGCTCATCATGGTGGGAGCACATGCAGCAACAAAACCTCTCATCTCATGGCCAAGAAGTGAGAGAAACAATGAGAAAAGAATCCTAAAATCTCCTCCAAGGGGATACCCACAATGACCTAATGACCTCCAGTTGGCCCTACCTCCTAAAGGCTCCACCACTTCTCACTGGCAACAAGCTGAGAGGGAAAACATTTAAATGTGGGGACATTGGAGACCCAAATGATAGTAGCCTGGTACTACTTCATTGTTTACTGGTACTAAGACCAAAGAGATCCCACACTGTCGTTCCTCAGAAAAAAAAGACAAACCACTTAATAGAGCAAGCAAAATCCCCACAATGCATGTATTCAACAGTGAGTACAGTCAGATCATCCTTTGTAACACTTCCTGGTGTGGACCAGGGAAAAGTGCCAAAGCCCAGGTTAAAGGAACAATCTCCAGGGGTAATGAGAATAGGTGGACCAGGGACCCCGTTTTCTGCTGCCCTTGCTCCTTCAGAGGTAAGTTGATAAAGGAACAGGTGGGCTGTGTGCCCTTGGTCATGGTGTCAGCTCAGGGAAGCTTTGTAAAGTATCCTGCTGGTACTGGAGAGGATGATGGACATGGATAATAGTCTTGATCATGATAGGATTATTAGAGCATCCCTCCTACCCCACTGGAAAGACCATGTGGCTAGTCAATGTAGAACAGTAAAGGAAAGAAAGAAGAAAAGAATAAAGAACCCAGTGGAAGTGAAAGATTAATGAACTACCTCAGAACCAATGATGAGACATCTGGTCTGGGCTTCACCCAAGAGACTCTGATGTTTCTCCAGAGCTTCCTGTGGTGGGAGGACACATAAGGTGCCAAAGAAGGAAACAAAAGCCATTTGGGGAAAATGACTCTTGAGGAGAGAAACTAACTCTCTCAAACTTCCCTTGGCCATTCTGAGAGTCCCTCTCCTTCTGGTAAAGAACTCTGCTTCCCATCAGATGTCCCCCTCACTGAGGCAGAGAGAGTCATAAAGGTGAGTGGAAAAGGTGACAGACAACAAGCAAAGGTTCATACAGAGAATGAGGCAAAGAAAACATTAGCCAAGGACTTTGTGATGAAGTGGAAACTGGAAGGTACCCAGCTATGGGGAAGACCAAGGTAAGGGAAGGAGAAAGAGGTCCACGGTTATGAGATGAGAAGCTTACAAGTTAGAATAGAGGATCTGAGTTCCAGTCCTGTGGGGAATGATCCAGAGAAGTCTCTTGCTCTCTTTACTCTTCCTGTCAATTCTGCAGCGGAAAAAAATATTTGGGTATGTTGCAACTTATATTTCAAAGTTTCATCTTTCCAAATTAATAAAAAGGATATTTTGTTACGTGTTTATCATAAAATATTGCCTAATATAAAAATGTTTTATATACAACTAATATAAATTTTTTTATAAAATCAATCCATTGAAAGCAACAAAATACTATATAGTTTTCATAGTCAGCAAATATCTTTCTTACTGAGGAGCAAAATTGACCAAGTATTATATCACACACAATTAGGAATATGTAACAAAATTCCCACAGTTATGTATAATTAAATGCACAAATTAAAAATTGGAAAAAAGAAAATTATATACATATTTTTTTCTCAAACAAATCACATTCACTCATTCTGATGTTTTTCTTTCTTTCTTTCTTTCTCCCTCCAGTTTCAATGAATGCAACTTCAGTATTACTTACTACACCAGTTAGAGGCAACAAAATTTTTTATAAGTCTTTTCTGATACAAAAATAGTAAATGAATATATAAGATTCTGGGACAAATATAGAAATCAAAAACCTTATTTAATTAATTAATAAGTATTAGAATTGGTATTACTGTAGGCTGATTCACAGAGTATTTTAAGAAACAGGATGCTTATTATGCAGCAAGAAATACAATTTAAATTAAAGATGCTAAGATTCAGCAGTCCCAAGACTAGTACTATACCCAAAGGAAAGGAAATCAGTGTGGCAAAGAGATGTTTGCACTCCCATATTTATTGCAACATGATTCACAATTGCCAAGATATGGAATCAACCTAGGTGTCCATGGATGGATGGATAGATAAAGAAAATATATGAACAAAACACACAAATACAAATGCACACATACACATATCTACAAGTAATACATATTTTTGTATTAGACTATTAATGCTCCAGTATGACACTGGAAGAACACAAAACCCAACTCTTTAATGTTAGTATGTTTTAAATAATTTTTCTTGGCAATATAGAGACTGGATGCCATGAATAATATTGAGGTAGTACTAAGAGAGGAATAAACCATGACAAAAACAACCAGAGACTGAGTAGAACTGCTAAAACAAGGCCCTACAGCAGCCATTCCATGTGGAGAGTGATAGTGGAACTGGCCTGAGGGGTTAAGTTCACACTCTTATGAAATCTGGGGGGCTTTGCAGAACCTGAGCCTGTAGAGAAGCATCAAAAATCTTTTAGAGAAGTGAGCTCTCTTGTTAAACAAAGAGAGTGGGATTTCAAGGATCTACATCATGGATTTGGATGTAATAAATGCAGCCAGGAAATAAAAGTCTTCCTTCTGTATAATCAAACATTTCCATTTTTTTCTTTTTTTATTGGTTGTTCAAAACATTACAAAGCTCTTGACATATCATATTTCATACATTGGATTCAAGTGGGTTATGAACTCCCATTCTTACCTCAAATAGAGATTGCAGAATCACATCGGTTACACATCCACATTTTTACATAACGCCATATTAGTAACTGTTGTATTCTGCTACCTTTCCTATCCTCTACTACCCCCCATTCCCTCCCCTCCCATCTTCTCTCTCTACCCCATCTACTGTAATTCATTTCTCTCCTTGTTTTTTTTTCCCATTCCCCTCACAACCTCTTATATGTAATTTTGTATAACAATGAGGGTCTGCTTCCATTTCCATGCAATTTCCCTTTTCTATCCTTTCCCTCCCATCTCATGTCTCTGTTTAAAGTTATTTATTTCCTCCTACTCTTCCTCCCTGCTCTGTTCTTAGTTGCTCTTATTATATCAAAGAAGACATTTGGAATTTGTTTTTGAGGGATTGGCTAGCTTCACTTAGCATAATCTGCTCTAATGCCATCCATTTCCCTGAAAATTCTATGATTTTGTCATTTTTTAATGCAGAGTAATACTTCATTGTGTATAAATGCCACATTTTTTTTATCCATTCATCTATTGAAGGGTATCTGGGTTGGTTCCACAGTCTAGCTATTGTGAATTATGCTGCTATGAACATCGATGTGGCAGTATCCCTGTAGTACGCTCTTTTAAGGTCTTCAGGGAATAGTCCGAGAAGGGCAATAGCTGGGTCAAATGGTGGTTCCATTCCCAGCTTTCCCAGGAATCTCCATACTGCTTTCCAAATTGGCCACACCACTTTGCAGTCCCACCAGCAATGTACAAGAGTACCCTTTTCCCCACATCCTCGCCAGCACTTATTGTTGTTTGACTTCAGAATGGCTGCCAATCTTACTGGAGTGAGATGGTATGTTAGGGTGGTTTTGATTTGCATTTCTCTGACTGCTAGAGATGGTGAGCATTTTTTCATGTACTTGTTGATTGAGTGTATGTCCTCCACTGAGAAGTGTCTGTTCAGGTCGTTGGCCCATTTGTTGATTGGGTTATTTGTTATCTTATTGTTTAATTTTTTGAGTTCTTTGTATACTATGGATATTAGGGCTCTATCTGAAGTGTGAGGAGTAAAAATTTGTTCCCATGATGTAAGCTCCCTATTTACCTCTCTTATTGTTTCTCTTGCTGAGAAAAAAAACCTTTTAGTTTAAGTAAGTCCCATTTGTTGATTCTTGTTATTAACTCTTGTGCTATGGGTGTCCTATTAAGGAATTTGGAGCCCGACCCCACAGTATGTAGATCGTAGCCAACTTTTTTTCTATCAGACGCAGAGTCTCTGATTTGATATCAAGCTCCTTGATCCATTTTGAGTTAACTTTTGTGCATGGTGAGAGAAGGGGATTCAGTTTCATTCTATTGCATATGGATTTCCAGTTTTCCCAGCACCATTTGTTGAAGAAGCTATCCTTCCTCCATTGCATGCTTTTAGTCCCTTTATCAAATATAAGATAGTTGTAACTTTGTGGATTAGCCTCTGTGCCCTCTATTCTCTACTATTGGTCCACCCGCCTGTTTTGGTACCAGTACCATGCTGTTTTTGTTACTATTGCTCTGTAGTATAGTTTGAAATCTGGTATCGCTATGCCGCCTGATTCACACTTCCTGCTTAGAGTTGCTTTTGATATTCTGGGTCTTTTATTTTTCCATATGAATTTCATGATTGCTTTATCTATTTCTACAAGAAATGCCATTGGGGTTTTGATTGGCATTGCATTAAAACTATAGAGAACTTTGGGTAATATCGCCATTTTGATGATGTTAGTTCTGCCTATCCATGAACAGGGTATATTTTTCCATCTTCTAAGGTCTTCTTCTGTTTCTCTCTTTAGGGTTCTAGTTTTCATTGTATAAATCTTTCACCTCTTTTGTTAGGTTGATTCCCAAGTATTTTATTTTTTTTTTTGAGGATATTGTGAAGGGTGTGGTTGTCCTCATTTCCATTTCAGAAGTTTTGTTGCTGATATACAGAAATGCCTTTGATTTATGCGTGTTGATTTTATATCCTGCCACTTTTCTGAATTCATTTATTAGTTCTAATAGTTTCTTTGTAGACTCTGTTGGGTCTTCTAGGTATAGAATCATGTCTTCCGGAAATAGTGATAATGTAAGTTCTTCTTTTCCTATTTTTATGCCTTTAATTTCTTTCGTCTGTCTAATTGCTCGGGCCAGTGTTTCGAGAACTATATTGAATAGAAGTGGTGATAAAGGGCATCCCTGTCTTGTTCCAGATTTTAGAGGCAATGCCTTCAATTTTTGTCCATTAAGAATGATGCTAGCCTGAGGCTTAGCATAGATAGCTTTTACAATGTTGAGGTAAGTTCCTGTTATCCCTAGTTTTTCTAATGTTTTGAACATGAAGTGATGCTGTACTTTGTCAAATGCATTTTCTGTGTCTATCGAGATGATCATATGGTTCTTATCTTTAAGTCTATTGATGTGGTGAATAACATTTATTGATTTCCGTATATTGAACCATCCTTGCATCCAAGGGATAAATCCTACTTGATCATGGAGCACAATTTTTTTGATGTGTTTTTGTATCCGATTCACCAGAATTTTATTGAGGATTTTTGCATCTAGGCTCATTAGAGATATTGGTCTGTAGTTTTCTTTCTTTGAGGTGTTTTTGTCTGGTTTCGGAATCAGGGTGATTTTGGCCTCATAGAATGAATTTGGCAGAGCTCCCTCTTTTTCTATTTCCTGAAATAACTTGAAAAGTATTGGTATTAATTCTTCTTTAAAGGGTTTGGAAAACTCTGCTGTATACCCATCCGGTCCTGGGCTTTTCTTGGTTGGTAGTCTTTTGATTGCTTCTTCTATTTTATCCATTGATATTGGTCTTTTCAAATTGTGTGTATCCTCCTGACTGAGTCTGGGCAAATCATATGACTTAAGAAATTTATTGATGTTTTCACTATCTTCTATTATATTGGAATATAGGTTTTCAAAATAATTTCTAATTGTCTTCTGTATTTCTGTAGCATCTGTTGTGATATTGCCTTTTTCAACCCGTATGTTAGTAATTTGAGTTCTCTCTCTTGTAATCTTCGTTAGCATGGCTAAGGGTCTGTCGATCTTATTTATTTTTTCGAAGAACCTACTTTTAGTTTTGTCAATTTTTTCAATAGTTTCTTTTGTTTCAATTTCGTTGATTTCCACTCTGATTTTAATTATTTCTTGCATTCTGCTACATTTTCTGTTGTTTTGCTCTTCCTTTTCTAGGGCTTTGAGATGAAGTGTGAGCTCATTTATTTGTTGTTTTTTTTCTTTTTTTGAGGAATGACCTTCAGGCGATGAATTTCCCTTTTAAAACTGCTTTCATTGTGTCCCATAGATTCCACTATGTTGTGTCTGTATTTTCATTTATCTCTAAGAATTTTTTGATTTCCTCCTTTATGTCTTCTGTAACCCATTGGTTATTCAGTAACATCTTGTTCATTTTCCATGTGATGTAGGATTTTTCCTTCCTTCTTTTATCATGGATTTCCAGTTTCATTCCATTATGATCAGATAAAATGCATGGTATATCTCCACCCCTTTATATTTACTAAGGGTTGCCCTATGGCATAACATATAGTCTATTTTTTAGAAGGATCCATGTGCTGCTGAGAAAAAAGTATATCCACTTGATGATGGTTGATATATTCTATATATGTCAGTTAAATCTAGGTTATTGATTGTGATATTGAGTTCTATAGTTTCTTTATTCAACTTTTGTTTGGAGGATCTGTCCAATGGTGAGAGAGGTGTGTTGAAGTCACCCATAATTATTGTGTTGTGGTATATTTGATTCTTGAACTTGAGGAGAGTTTGTTTTATGAACGTCGCAGCACCCTTATTTGGTGCATAAATATTGATAGTTCTTATGTCTTGTTGGTGAATGGTTTCTTTTAACAGTATATAATGTCCTTCCTTTTCTCTTTTGATTAACTTAGTCTTGAAGTCGATTTTATTTGATATGAGGATGGCCACTCCTGCTTGCTTACGAGGACCATGTGTGTGGTATATTTTTTCCCAACCTTTCAACTTCAGCCTGTGTATGTCTTATCCAATCTGATGTGTCTTCTGGAGGCAGCATATTGTTGGATTTGTTTTTTTATTCCATGTTACCAGCCTATGTCGCTTTATTGGAGAGTTTAAGCAATTAACGTTTAGAGTTACTATTGATATATTGTTTGTACTTTCAGCCATGTTTGATTATTTATCTTTCTTTTTAATTTAGTTTGTTTCTCCATGATTAGCTTTCCCCCCACCCTCTGTCTTTACTGAGGTACTTCCCACTGTTGGTTTTGGTTATTGTTTTTCATTTCTTCCTCGTGTAGTGTTTTGCTCAAGATGCTTTGCAATGCTGGTTTTCTGGCTGCAAATTCTTTTAACTTTTGTTTATCATGAAAGATTTTTATTTTGTTGTTGCACCTGAAGCTTAATTTTGCTGGATACAGAATTCTTGTTTGGCATCCATTGTCTTTCAGTGTTTGAAATATGTTGTTCCAGGATCTTCTCTCTTTCAGCGTCTGTGATGAAAACATCCGCTGTTAACCTTATTGGTTTACCCCTGAATGTAATCTGCCTCCTTTCTCTTGTAGCTTTGAATATTTTCTCTTTGTTCTGTATATTGGATATCTTCATAACAATGTGTCTTGGCGTTGGTATACTGTGATTTTGTATGCTCGGTGTCCTGTATGCATCTAAAATTTGTATATCCGTTTCCTTTTTTATTTCTGGAAAGTTTTCTACAATTATTTCATTCAGCAAGTTACTCATTCCCTTGGTTTGAATCTCTATACCTTCCCTCTATCCCAATGACTCTTAAGTTTGTTTTTTTTTATGTTATCCCATATCTCTTGGATGTTTTTCTTGTGATTTTTTTACCAGCCTTTCTCAGTTGGCAAGTCTCTTTTCAAGATGATATATTTTGTCTTCATTATCTGACGTTCTGGCTTCTACTTGCTCCACTCTGTTAGTGATACTCTCATTTGAGTTTTTAATTTGGTTTATAGTTTCCTTCATTTCCAGGATTATTGTTTATTTTTTTATAATCTCTATCTCTAAAAAGATGCTTATTTGCTTCTTTTATCTGTTTATGTAATTCATTTTCAATGTGTTCTTTCACTGTTTGAATTTGCTGTCTCATATCCTCTTTATGGTTCCATTCCATCTCTCTAAGGTATTCCTAGGGTTCTTTATTTGACCATTTTTCTGATTCCTCTAGGTCCTCCTGAATATTTAGGGTGTCCTGCATTTTTTGTACTCCTTTTCTTTCTTGCTTTTTCATGCTGCTCATGTTACTTCTTGTTCTGTTTGACTGCTGAGTTACTTTTTACTCCTATAAATTTATTTGATGCTTGGGAGGAAAGGTATTAGAAGGGAAGGGAAGAAATCACTAAAGAGAATGAGAGTAAGCAGGTAGAATTCAAGGAAGGGGGAATAAGGAAATTGAAAAGACAAAAGAAAAAAATAATGAAAAAAATAAAAATTAAAAAACATAATAAAAAAAATTTAAAAAAATTTAAAAAATGAAAATGAAAGAAAACAAATAAAAAAAATATTAAATGCAGTCTTAGAGTTTGATTAACTTCTCTTCCAGTAGGTGGAGCTGTGCCCACTGGGCCAAGCTTCTCCTCTCAATATGCAGGAGCCAATCACTGTGAAACAGCTCCTCCTCCCCGACTGGGCGGGTCTCCAATCCTAAGTGCCTAGGGCCTTCTCTTGTGTCTAGTCACTTCGCCACTTTTCCTCAAGCCAGGGCCTGCTCACCAGTGATGCTCACCACAATACTGGCTACACGCCATGTCTGCTGCTCCTGGAAGCCCTATTTTCTTGAACAACTGGGACACTCTCCCTGTTTGCCATTCCCTCAGACCCTAAGTTTGTGGAGCTTGGGGCTGAGAACCCTCAGCGAATTTTGCTTGCCCTCCGTTAGCCACGACCCTGGTAGCTGGTGCAAGAGACCTCAGTTGTCAGCACTGGTGGAAGTGGTAGCCGGGGGTTCCATGCTGCGGGTCCCGCGCCACTCCTAATTCCCTCGGTCTGACTATTGCACTCACGGGAGAGCTGGGAGGGGCCCTTAATGTTTCCCTGCTGTGGGGAGAGGGAGGACTAGGGGTTACACACCTGTCGCCGCCGGTTTCAATGAAGTTATCTCCTCCGCCGCATTTGGTGACGTCAGTTCTCTGCTATGGTGGTATCCCATGCAAATCGTGACAATTCGTTCCCTTTGCCGGGTGACCAATGCAACGGGTGGCTCCTGACTGGCTCCCCCAAGCCCCGTCTCAATCCTGTGGCCACTACCTATGAAGGCTCGGTTGATATTAACCTCTGCAGGTTCAGAAGGGCCGACCAGTTGTTTCAGTGGGATCCTTTAGTGCTGAGTCACAGCGGTTTGTCTGCGAGACACAGGTGAACGGGAGCTTGAATTCAGCCGATCTGGACTCCGTGTGTGTTCTGAGAGGCCCAGAGTGTTCGCCCCAGATCCACATCAGCTCAGCATTGCCTAGTGATCCTGAGCAAACAGCATTTATACAGTTTACGACTCCCTATGCCCGCAGCTGAAGAGGTCAGAGACTTGATCTCTCCGCGCCCACCTCCATGTTGGATCTCTGTCTCAAACATTTCCCTTTTAACAAAATTAGAAAGCTCAGGAAACCACTTTACAACCTCTATCAGTGTAACTTTTCAAGAGAAATTAATTGCAATATGTTTACCTAGGTAACTTATAAATCAAAGCAATATTAACAAACTTTACCAACAGTGAGAATGTTAAGCACTCTCTCTGGAATTAGGTAGCTGGTCCACTTGTTAGAATAATTAGTTCTATTTTCTTTGGATAAAATCATGTTATGTGCATACTATCTTTTTTGTTTCAAAAGAAGTGTGCCTGTAGCTCCTTCATAAATGTACAGGATAAATGGAAGGAAGGATATGACAAGTAATTTTTTTTCCATTGTTTTTTAAATACTTTAATTATGGTAAAAATACTATCTTGTTCAAATACAAAATTATATACTGCTATGGTCATGATTCTCATGATGGTGTAAGTAATCACTGATTCTGCAACTGTTAACTGTAATGTATCTTTTTTAAAATTAGGTATATATGGCAGCAAAATACATTTTGATTCATTATACACATTGCTGAACAAATTTTCATTTCTCTGGTTATACACCATGTAGCCTCACACCCTATGTGCAGTCTTACATGTACCTAGGGTAATGATATCCATCTCATTCTACCATCTTTCTGTTCCCATTCCCCCTCCCCACCCTCCCTCCCCTTTGCCCAATCAAAGTTCTCCCATTTCCCCCATGCCTCTCCCTCCCCATTTTGGATCAACAGCCACTTATCAGAAGAACATTTAGCCTTTGGTTTTGGGGGATTGGCTAACTTCACTTAGCATTATATTCTCCAATGCCATCCATTTACCTCAAATGCCATGATTTTATTCTCTTTTATTGATTAGTAAAATTCAATTGTGTATATATACCACTTTTTTTTATCCATTCATCCACTGAAGGGCATCTAGGTTGGCTCCACAGTTTAGCTATTGTGAATTGTGGTTGCACCAATTTGCAGTCCCACCAGCAATGTATGAGTTTACCTTTTCCCCCACATCCTTACCAACATTTATTGTTGTCTGTTTCTTGATAACTGCCATTCTGACTGGTGTGAAATGAAATCTTAGAGTAGTTTTAATTTGCATTTCTCTAATTACTAGAGATGTTGAACATTTTTTATATATTTATTGATTGAATGTAAATCATCTTCTGAAAAGTGTCCATTCAGCTCCTTAGCCCATTTGTTGATTGGATTGTTTGGTTTGTTGGTTTTAAGTTGTTTGAGTTCTTTATAAATCCTGGAGATTAGTGCTCTACCTGATTGATTGTTTCTTTTGCTGAGAAGAAGCTTTTGAGTCCATCCCATTTATTAATTCTTGATTTTATTTCTTGCACTTTAGGACTCTTTTTAAAGAAGTCGGGGCCTAATCTGACCTGATTAAGATTTGTACCTACTTTTTCCTCCATTAGGCGAAGCGTCTCTAGACTAATTCCTAGGTCCTTGATCCACGTTGAGTTGAGTTTTGTGCATGGAGAGAGTTGGGGGTTTATTTTCATTTTGCTGCATATGGATTTCCAGTTCTGTCAGCACCATTTGTTGAAGAGGATATCTTTTCTCCAATGTATGTTTTTGATGCCATTGTCTAGTATGAGATAACTGTATTTAAATGGGTTTCTCTGTGTCTTCTATTCTGTACCATTGGTCTACATGTCTATATGGGTGCCAATTCCATGCTGTTTTTGTTACTATAGATTTGTAGTATAGTTTAAGGTCTACTATTGTGATGACTCTGCTTCATTCTTCTTGATAAGGATTACTTTCGCTATTCTGGGTCTCATTTTTCCAAATAAATTTCATAATTGCTTTTTCTATTTCTATAAGGAATGATGTTAGGATTTTAATTGGAATCACATTGAATCTGTATAGTGCTTTGGGTAGTGTGGCCATTTTGACAACATTAATTTTGCCTATCTAAGAGCATGGGAGATCTAAGAGCATGGGAGATCTTTTCATCTTCTAAGCTGTGTTCTGTAGTTTTCATTGTAGGGGTCTTTCACCTATTTTGATAAGTTGATTCCCAAGGATTTTATATATTTTTGAGACCATTGTGAATGGGGTATTTTTCCTAATTTGTCTGTCAGAGGATTCATCACTGATGTATAGAAATGCAATTGATTTATGGGTATTGATTTTATATTCTGTTACTTTGCTGAATTCATTCATTAATTCCACAAGTTTTCTGGTGGAGTTTTTTTGATCTTCTAAGTATAGAATCATGTCACCAACAAATAATGATTTGAGTTCTTCTTTTTCTACTTGTATCCTTTGAATTCCTTTCATCTGTCTAATTGCTCTGGGCAGTTTTTCAAGGACTATATTGAATAGAAATGGTGAAAGAGGGCATCCCTCTCTTATAACAGTTTTTAGAGGAAATGCTTTCAATTTTTGCCATTTAGAATGATGTTGGCCTTGGGTTTAGCATAGATAGCTTTTACAGTGTTGAGGCATGTTCCTACTATTCTGAATTTTTCTAGTGTTTTGAACATGAAAGGGTGCTGTATTTTGTCAAATGCTTTCTCTGTATCAATTGATAAAATCATATGATTATTATCTTTAAGTCTCTTGATGTGATCAATTATATTTACTGATTTCCATATGTTGAACCAACTTTGCATCCCAGGAAAGAACCACACTTGATCATGGTGCACTACTTCTTTATTATGCTTTTGTGTGCAATTTGCCAGAATTTAATTGTGAATTTTTGCATCAACATTTGTCAAGGATATTGGTCTGAATTTTTTTTTCCTTGATGTGTCTCTGCCTGGTTTTGATATCAGGATGATACTGACTTTGTAGAATGAGTTCAGAAGGGATACTTCCTAGTCTATTTCATGGAGAAATTTGAGGAATATTTGGTATTAATTCTTCCTTATAGGTCTTGAACAACTAATCTGTGAATCCGTCTGGTCTCAGGATTCTTTGTTGATAGGCTTTTGATGGTGTCATCTAATTCCTTGCTTGAAACTGATCTGTTTAAATTGTGTATGTCCTATGACTCAGTTTGGGTTGATCATATGCCATTGTAGTGTATATTAACTCCAACCATAGTTTCTTTGTCTTCAGTCATTTATCACAGCTAAAATAATGTTATGAAAATACATGAGGAAATGAAGCAAGTGGAAACAAAGCTTGATCATGGTTTCTTTCATGTGTGACTTCAGTAGACCTCAATTTTGTATTTCTGTTGGGTCAAACATCCCTATGTTGCCACTTGGCACCATAATGAACCAATCTATATTCCAAGTAGCAACAGCTAAAATTAAGAGGGAAGAAGAAACAGTGCATCAAAACAAGCAGAATATGGTGACAATGGTATGGCCAAGAAATTCTGAGCAACATGATCTAGGATCAATGTAATCACATTCTAAATCAGATGATATAATTCTGAAGTAGACTGCAAGGCAGTTGAGGAAACAACAATTTTGGAGTAAGAAAACAAACACTACTGCCTCCATCCTCCTCTTTCTCCTTTCTTTCCTAATCTGTTGCTGACACTTTTTCCATCAAACTGACAAATAATCTATTTACATATAGAAAACACTTAAAATCTACAAAAAATCAAGATATTTATATAACATCGTTGTTGGAGTTAACCATTTTACTAAATTGATTAATGCCTTAATTACTCTTCCTCACATGCTGTGAGCATGTCAGTGCTCTCCTTTAAAAGGTACTAAGTTATTGTAGTTTATATGCTTCTATCAAAGTCTAGAAACCATTTGAACAAGAAAAACTTAATATAGACTTATTCATGCCTGAGGCCCTGAGTTTATTCCCTAGCACTGAAAAAGGAAAAGGAATTAACAAATAAAAGGTGGTTATCTACTTGGGATGAGGCAGAGTAGCAAAGGAAGGAAGCAATGTAAGATAGGGTTCCCAGTGAAACTGAGGTGCAGAACTCAATGGGGAAGATGGGATGATGGCCCACTGGAAGGTGCTGTGGTGCTGGTCACTGATGTGGTCAATTAGTCGCTCGGTTACCTTGTCGTGGGGGTTAGAGATGCAGAATCAACACATAGACTCTGGGAACTGGTGAGAGAACTGGCTGGAGCCCCACCTCAGGTCGTCATCAAGCAACTCAGTTTATTTTTGGAATGCATACAATTGTTATAGGGTTCCAGTGGGGCGGCCTATCAATCACACATGAGCAGATAGTATCCATAAGCCAATCATCTTATGCCTAATGTAACCATACTATGAGGATTTTCTAAATATTGTTATCATCAGGAAGGGTCTTTGTCCCTAGGGTCGGGGGTTTCTAAGTTAGTAGTTCCATGTCTGAAGCTCCTGGCTATTAGCTTCCTGGCCTGGAAGCTTGGCAATGCTAACCACAGGTGCTAAGGATGTGGTTTCACTAACGGCTCGCTAGAGCAGAGCATTGCATCCTGCAGGCCTTCCTATCAAGCCCAAACAAATATAAATTCTTCAAGCACTCCAAGCTGCTCATAGCTGCTAGCTGTATACTGAAAGTGATTCCAACCATTTCCTCCCTTTTTATTAAACTTGTTGCTGAAGGAGGACCATGATGAGAGAACAAAGGAAGAGGGAAGAGCATAGAAAAAGGGGAAAGAACCAAGACATGGCCCATTCCTGTAGCTGCACTTGTTTCCTGCTGTGGTGAGAGGGTAGCCATTGCTGACTAGGTCTCTGTCTGTCACTTGGGTCCCCATATGAGCTGGGCATGGGGAAAAAGCATCCATAGGGGCAAAAGACCTCTCCTAAATGGGTGAAGACTTAGGCCTTTGCACAGGTGAGGGGTGAGGTTCTGTGCCTCACCTCTCTTGGTCTCCTAGTTTTCTCCTGATGGCCCCTCTGTGACTGTGCCTGTCTTTGCTTGTACTTCCCTTGAGGAATCTTACCCATCCTTGGCAAACCAGCCATCCTCTGGGGCCAAACAGGGTGATGTGGAGTGTGTAAGGCATTTTCCCCAAGAGAGTTCTCTGTCTCCTTGATAGATAATTCCCCCATGTCCTCCATGCCAGCATTCACCTTAGGATCAGGAAATTCAGGTTTCTTCTCTGTGGAGGGCCAAGCTCACAGTACTAGGCTGGTGAAGCTGCATTCAGGAAGGAAGGAGAAAGGCCATAGACAAACAGTAATATAGTGACAGAGCTGAGAGAGACAGATAGATGAAAAGGAGAGCAGTGATAAGACTCAGGGTATGATCCCTCATAGAGAACTGGCCCTTAGTTGGTACTATTTAGATCCTGTCCATAGCCACCATTCATACAGATGCAGAGGAATCATTATTTTCCTTTTGACTTTCCTTATATGCATGAACTAACATAGCTTGTTTTGCTTCTATTTTGTTGAGCCTTTTTTGGAAGCATCTTAAAATAACATATGCTAAAACAAGAAAAACTATGCCAATACCAGTGAGGATCCAATTAGTAGGGTCAATTAAAGCTGACAATTTATCTCATAGTTGCTGTAAGATTGAGGGGTTAAGAATTAGCTCTGCTCTGGTTTCATTTAGGCTGAGAATCTGGGCATGCAGCATCATAGTGAAATTTCTAAAAGTCATATCCCAAGGCCCCTTAAGTCTATTTGCTAGTTCAAGCCAAGCTTCTGTTACATTTCTTAGTGAGACAGGGATTTGACAAACATTCAGAAATTGAGGACTGCAGGGTACTCTAGCATTCAATTGAAGCATATCAACTTTTTCATCAATATGGTCAATCTTTTGTTGTAACATCAAGATACCTCCTTGAAAGTGCAGGTTTAGTTGCTCCTGGGTGGTCAGGGCTTTAGTGGAGTGCTACACTACCTGATTAATGGCTGCAGCATTTGCTGTGGACTGGATCAAAGCTACACCAGCAGCAGTAGCTGCTGCAACCACAGTGAGGGAGGCAGCTATAATGGCAGCAGTAATCCCAAAATCTCACCTAACTCTGGGAAGGGAAATATCTTTTGTAAAGTGAACCTCTTGAATGGAGGAGTCATCCTCTGTTGGGAACCATAACATGGGGGTTGTTCTCATTAACACTACTGTCTTAACAGATGAATTCCAGCAATTGGTTAATCACATTGGGAATCATCACAATTAAGAGGACCATTTTTGTGATTTTGAGTGGAAGTTACAAAGAAGAAGAGTGGCTTAACACAAACATGGCCTTTAGTAGCACGTTCAGCTGAGGGTTTTTCAAAAGAGCCGGTAAGCCAAATGGCATCAATGGTGACAACTATATCTATATCTAGGACTGATATCTATACATTTGTGCACCATGTAACAATTGTTTGCCTAATTGCAAAAAGTCTCCTGACTGTCTTTCTTTTGTATTTTGAGCATTTGTCATCCAATCTGTATAATATTTAAATATTAAAAATGTCTTCTCTGATATAAGGGGGTGACTCAAAATGGGGAAAAGAGGAAGAGCATGGGAAGAAGATTACCTGTACATAGGGAATAGGGGTGGAAAGGAAAGAGAGGGAGAAATGGAATTGCATGGATGGTGGAAGGAGACCCTCATTGTTATACAAAAATACATATATGAATATGTGAGGAAAAAAAAAAGAATAGTGTTACCCTAGATTAGGTAGAGAGAAGTGATGGGAGGGGAGGGGATGAGGGGAAAGGAAGGATAGTAGAATGAAACAGACAGTATCATTACTGTGTGTGTGTGTGTGTGTGTGTATACACACATATATATGTCATATATATATGACTGCATGACCAATGTGATTCTGCAACCTGTACACTCAGAAAAATGAGAAATTATATGCCATCTGATTCAAATGTATATGTCAAAGTTATTGAACTGTCAAGTGTAACTAATTAAAAAAAAAAAAAAACTATTTGTTTCTGTTAAAAATTGAATTCTCTGTCCACCTTTTGTATAGGGTCTGAACCAACTAATAAGCTCATCAGAAATAAAATATGGTCTGGAAATGGAGAGACAATCTCTCCAAGATATAGCTCTTAGAAGTATACCTTCATTGATGTCCTTAAATTTTCTCTATGGACATCTCTGCAGAAAGGGTTGGGGCCAATAACGTGAATCTTTAGCATGAGGGGGCATGGTCATGCCACTAGGAAGATCACTGACAAAGACTACCTACTTTTGCTTCTCTTTCTAAGGAGAGTGGCCAAAAAACCTATAATTCCTCCTATTCCTGGGTCCCAAAGAATATCATTGTGAAGGCAAATTGTAGACAGACATAACCTCTATGCCCTAGACACATCCCTTAATACAGTAAAGGCCCATGAATGATCAAGTGAGAGTGACATATTCCAAAGGTGCCTTGCTATTGGGTCAGATATAACTGGGCATCATGAGGAAGCATTAGTAGCAAACAAGAACAGCAATACAGTATCATCCAAACCAACAGGTAAAAGAATCCTGGGAGATGGATCCCCCACCCACCAGGCATGTACTTGCGGGCTGAATGACAGAATGATACACAATAGCATAAAAGGGGTCCTTTTCTGCATTGATGCAAAAGAAGAGGAAAGTCCAATTAAAGTCCCAGCAACAGCATAAGTTGTTTTGAATCATTTGGGTGTAGCCCTTCTGGTCGGGTGCAGGAGAGTGGCCAGAGCGACAGTTGCAGTTGTGGCTGTGAGGACCACAAGCCTTATGATGATGTTGATCTGGGGGGCTCCCATTGTCCTCCTGAGTTTTGTCCTTGGGATGCATTTTGCAAGATTTGAGAAAGAAGTATTACAACATTCTGATCACAATTAATTGAGTGTGGATTGCTCTCATGGTTTTTTAATTGCAGTGGCATGAGTATTTTGCTCACTGAAGGCTTTTGCAACTAGATGGTGGTAGAGGCTCTCTGCTAGAGGAGGACTGTCCCAAAGACAGCCTTTCATGAGTGATAGCTATCTGCAAAACAATTTTTTCCCTCATGGGACATACTTCGAAGTGTGTCCATTTTTCCTAGACAGGCCAGCATAGGGCCTTGAGTTATCAGGCTGTTAGGCAGAGGCCTTTCTTCCTCCATACTTACCTGTTGTGCACTTACCTGTGAGTTGAAGGTTATAATTGCACATATAAGCAAGAAGAGAGTACCAGGGCTCTGATCTCCAGCAGGTGACATGGTTTGAGCTTGATCTGATAGGGCTTTGATATCACCCCAGGTTATCTTGTGAGCCCTCGGTGGGGAGATCGTGTTGATCTCTTCTTCTCCTTTTGGCTCGGTTTCCAAGGCCTGGCTGTCAGTGGGTGGTCTGACATTTCTTGCTGGTACTCAAATGGGGTGAGAGGCATCCTCTGGAAAAACACAGGTGAAACCTCTACCCTGAGTAATCAAAGGGTGTGGCCCTTTCCACGCATTAGTGAGTAGATCTTTCTACCATACCAGGGGGACTGGAGTCAGGGAGGGAAAGAAGCCCCAGTGCTTGTATGCAGAGCTTATCCCATTTGAGTCAAAGGTAAGAAAATTGAGGGCAAAGAGAGCATGCATCAATGCAAAGTGAGGATCTAGACATGTATGAGCATTCTTTTGTTTCTGCAATGTTTCCTTAAGTGTCCAGTTAGTCCTTTCCACTATACCTTGCCCTTGTGGGTTATAAGGAATGCCTGTTGTGTGAGTGATCTTCCAGGACACCAGGAAATTTTGAAACTCCTGTGAGGTATAGGTTGATCCATTGTCTGTTTTTAGAGACCAAGGCACTCCAAGCATTAACATTGCTGCTTTCATTGCCTTTATGACATTTGAAACTTTCTCTCCTAACTGTGCCATAGCATGTATACATTCGGAGTAAGTGTGCACAATAACATGGACATATTTGAGCTTACCAAAGGAGGGGATGTGAGTGACATTCATTTGCCAAAGTTTATTAGGGGGGAAGCCTCGAGGGTTTACTCCTTGTAGTTGCAGTGGTCCAAGCGGCGCCATAGGGGCACAATTCTTGCAAGCCTGGACTAGATGCTTGCATTGTGTCATAGTAAGGTCAGGAAATAAGGCCTTCAAATTATTTGCAGACATGTGAAACTTAGTGTGGAGGATACGGGCTTGCTCCAGCAAGTCCAACAACACAGGAAATCTGGAAATAAATGCATCCATTTCCTGAAGTACAATGTCATTAGACCCATCAGAGATGAGTTTGTCCACCTGAGATGTCCTGTTTATTGAGAATTTTCAGGATAACACCAAAGGTGTGTTTGTTTATGTCAGTAAATACACATGGTGCTGAAGGTATGGGCTGAGATGCAGGGAATGAATGCTTAGGAGTTGTAATCTCCAACATTTGCAGTGTTTGGAGCAAATTATTGGGAGTGGGGGGGGGAGTATCAATATGTCCAGGGAAGTCAGACAATATATTCTAAATCAGAGTATTATTCTGTAGGAGTGTTGAACCTCCATGTGTGTTAATGGTAACACCAAGGTGTCTGGCTCTGTGTGAAAAATCTTGTTATAGTAATATCTCACTTTTAGCCCCACAAGAATTATACTTTCTAGCCTACCTTTGATTTTATGACATTCACTCCAGGCCAGATGCACCGAATATAGAGGTCCCTGGCCTTGCCATATAATGCCAAGTAGTGCTCCAGAAGTCAATAGTATTATTCCTAACAGGGGTTTTGACTGGTCATATCTATGGGTCTCTAACCTAGAGAGACTGTCATTGATCATTTGAATAGTTGCCTCTGCTTGAGGAGTGAGCTTTATTTTGGAGGAAGGATCACTCCCTTTTTAAGCAAGTCAAACAGAGGCATTATTGCATCTGGAGGCAAACAAAGAAAAGGCTTGAGCCAATTGATTGACCACATAACTGTTGCAACTCATTGAGTGAGTATTGAGGTCTAGTCAGATTAGGTCTAAGGGGTTGTATTCTTGCAGCAATTCTGTAGCCCAAAAACTCATATAGGGCAGAATGTTGCATTTTATCAGTGGCTATGTGAAGGCCTAAAGTGTCAAGGTTAGACATCAACTTCTTAAGGCAGACTTGCAATTTATCAGAATATGCATGAGCAAGTAAAATATCATCCACATAATGCATGACCAGGCAATGCTGTGTAAGAGGCCTAGTCACATGATAAACAAAGAGCTGACATATTGGAGGGCTATTTTTCATCCCTTGTGGGAGGACTGTCCAATGATATCTCCAGGCAGGTATCATGGTGTTAGGTTCCCACACTGTAAATGCAGAAAAGGGTCTGTCCTGATGTGCTATAGGTATGGAAAAGAAGCAATTCTTGAGGTCTATGGCAATAATAAAATAGTTGCTTGGGATGCTGTCTAGATAAGGAATACCTGATTGAAATGAACCTATCTTTTTCATATGTTTATTTATTGGCCTTAAATCTTGAAGTAACCTATGTTTCCCATTTTTCTTGGGGATTACAAAAATAGGAATATTGTGAGGGCTGGTAGAGGGTTCAATATGCCCAAGATCTAATTGCTCCTGAACTAGTTGCTTAAGAATTGTTAATTTGGGTTCTAGGATAGACCACTATTCCACCCAGATGTGATCTGTGGTGTCCCATTCCAGGGGGATGGGATCTGGCTTACTGGTCAGTGGGACATTGGCCCCTAGAATTGGGAGGTCACTGGTCTCCCCAACAGTCCTATTTTGTCATGTATCATAATTTCATATAAAGGGCTTTATCATAAGTAGTTATGACAGCATCCATTTCCTCCAATATGTCCCTTCCCCATAAGGTGTTAGGGATTTCTGCAATCAAAGGATAAAAGGCACCTTTCTCTCCATCGGTGTCCTGCCAGATAACAGGGGAGATGACTCTCCTGGTGGTTTGTAACCCATGAACACCCTGAATTTGGGGACCTGGTACTGTCTTCCACTTCCTCATTTTGGATGCTGAGCTGGAATCTATTATATAAACATCAGCCCCTGTGTCCACTATGCCCTTAACAAGTTCACCATCAAGCATAAGAGTCATTCTCAGCTTGGTGTCCAAAATGGGCAGCATCCGATGGATTTGAGGACATTTCTTCCCTCTTACTGGCAGGGCTGAGGATTGCCCCAATGGGAGTTTAAAGGCCTGGCTCTGCAATATTTTGTCCAGTGATGATCCTTCTTACATCTAGGACAAAGAGTTTTGGGATGTGAAGGGTCTGGGGGGCTATCATTCCTGGGACAGAATCTTCTGATGTGACCTAGTTGATTGCAGCCAAAGCAAATGAGATCAGACCTTTTCGTGAAGGCCCATTATTTTTGTTAGCTGCTAGTGTGCAAATGGCAGCTGTCAATGCCTGGATGGGTTCTGAAGAGGGAGATAGCTCCTTTGTAGCAATTATCCATTTAGAGAGGGATTCACTGCGTACTGGGGAAATTGCAGCCTTAGTTTCAGCATTGGCTCCCTCCAGTGCCCACACACTGCCTCCGAAGTGGAGTTCCCTTTAACAGAGAAAACCGAGGTTCCAAATTCTGGGAGGACCCATCCCTTATGTGAATTCACAGGGTGAACCAGGGGGAAGGAGAGGTCATAAGGTGATAACAAATCTTATAATGGTATGTGCCTCAACTTGGGTACCAATGGTACAACAAGGGCAAGGAAAAGGGGTAGAGGAGGGGGTTCCTTGCTCACCTTCAAGGAACCAACAACACACAGAACACAAATGGAGTCTATTACCCAAAATCCTACCTTAAATCAACAGGATGGCCAGTCCCAAGGTGCTGGGTGAGAGCAGACAAGTTGAGGCACCAAATTGCTGTGGTTCTGGTCACTGATGTGGTCAATTAGTCACTTGGCTATCTTGTTGTGGGGAGGGTGGGGGGACGGGGTGTAGAGATGCTGAATCAACACACAGACTCCAGGAGCTGGTGAGAGAACTGACTGGAGACCCACCTCAGGTCATCTTCCAGTAGCTCAGTTTAGTTTTGAAATGCAAACAATTGTTATAGGGTTTGAGTCGGGTGTGCCCATCAATCATACACAAGCAAGATAGAATCCATAAGCCAATCATTTATGCCTAATGTAACCACACTATGTGGATGCTCTAAATATTGCTCTAATCAGGAAGGGTATTTGTCCCTAGGGGAGGAGGGTTTCTAAGTTAGTAGTTCCATGCCTGAAGCTCCTGTCTATTAGCTTCCTGGCCTGGCAGCTTGGCAATACTAACCACAAGTGCTAAGGATGTGGTTTCACTAATGGCTCTCTAGAGCAGAGCATACCATCCTGCAGGCCTTCCTATCAGGCCTGAACGAGTGTAGATTCTTCAAGACTCCGAGCTGCTCCTAGCTGCTAGCTGTAAACTGAAAGTTATTCCAACAGTAAGGTTTAAAGAGATCTGTAATGCTCCAGCTAACTGGGTGTCCTCTTTCATAATACCCTCCAGAACACTTCTGACACCAACTAACCAGGTGTCCTCTTTCATAATACCGTCCAGAACACTTCTGACACCAAATGTGTAGAGTTTTCCACACCAAATTATTCTCCAACTCTCTGCACATATCTGGTGTCCTATAATTCAATTAAGGAATGAGCAGAGACCCCATAGGTCAAGTGAGCCCAACAGCCTTAAAAGTATGCCCCCCTGACTTACTGACAATCACAAAATGACTCCTCAAGTTACCCACTTGTTTCTGAAATTCCTGTCACCATAGGAGATCCAGTGAAGTTTCTCCATAGCAAAGGCAACCTCTACTCAGACCTTTCAGACTCTTGCCCATACCACAGAAAAGAACTTAAGGATGTGTTGGACTTTAGCAAAGAGAGGAAGACCATCATTAGAAAATGAAAAGTGAATATAGTAACCCTCAGAGAAAAATGCGGGCAAAAAGAGAAACACAACCAGGGACTAAGGTCAGGTTTCTTTATTAGGGTACAAAGGTAGAATATATGATCCAAAGGGACAGGACTTCCCTGGAGATTGGGAAATATTGAGTAAAATGTTTTCCCTTCAGGGAATCTTGTCCTGTATGTTTTTTCAGCTGATTCATTACACGACTGATCCAATTATATGTTAGACCCTAGCTTCATGAGGTTAGAATTGTCTTTCTATTAAAATCTTGTTCCTGCTTTGCTGCATTCCAGAAAATTTATGCAGAACCGGAAACTTATAAAGTAATTTAGGGGATTATTTGGTACATTTTTATATTTTGGTCTCTATCTGTCCCTTAAGTTTCTTTGTCCAGATCAGAGGCAGTTCATATGTTATTGTTCCACATCCCAAGAGGCACATTTCTCCTTTATAGAGTTTTTTTCTTAGTATCCCTAAATTTCTACCCCATTCCAAAGGCCCATCCTCCATTCCCAAGATCATTCTCAGATTGGATGATTTTCTACAGCCATTTACTAGAGTGGCTCACAAAAACAAGAGAAACAACTCTGTTTACTAACCAATTTATTACAAAAGATCTTGTAAAGGATACAGTGAATAGCCAGATGAATATGTACACAGGTCGAGACCCAGAAAAGTCTCAAGCTCAGGAGTATCTGTCCTCATGGTAGAGTTTGAGAGGCACCACATGGATACAGGTTGTTCATCAACTCAGAAACTCACTCAAAGTTTTTATGGAGGTTTCACTGTGTAATTATGATTGACTAAATCAGTGACTGCTCAAACCTTCAGCCCTATGTCCTTCCCTCTTTCGATTTTCTACTCAAAATTTGACCCCTTGACAACATGCCCCCGTCCTGAGGTGACACAGGGGATTTCTAAAAGTTACCTTATTAACATAAACTCAGATGTCTGAAAGGGGCTGGTTATTAATAATAACAGACTCTCTTTTCATCTCCATCAGAAAACCCAAAGATTTTAGGAACTGTTTTCAGGGACCAGGGAGAGAAACCACTTTTCAGGAACCTAAAGCAGTGACCAAAAATACAGATAAAGATATCAATATAGACATTTCTTTCTATGTGACCAAAAGGTGAGCCTTTAGCACACCACTGGAAGGTTCATCAAAAAGAAAAAAACATTCAGTATGGTGGCCCATGCCTATAATCCCTGAGGCAGGAATAACACAAGTTCCAAGCCAGCCTCAGCAACTTAGCCAGGCCCTAAGCAATGGAGCAAAGCTGTGTCTCAAAATTTAAAAGAGAGTTGGGGGTTGTAGCTCAGTGATGAAGCAAGTGTGAGGCACTAGCTTTGATTCTCAGCACCACATTACAAATAAACTAAATTAAATAAAGGCATTGTGTCCATCCACAACTGAAGGAAAATATTTTTTTAAAAAAGTTTGGGGATGTGGCTCAGTGGTTAAGCATCTCTGGGTTCAATCCCTGGTACCAAAAAGAAAGAAAGAAAGAAACAGAATTAACTTGCATTGCAGTGGCCCCTCCAGTGCATTCTACCAACAATCTCACATTGTGTCTGAGGCAAAGAATGCTTACAAGGTCCAGTTCCAATAACACAAAGAAGACCAACATGGAGTGGATTTGGAATAGAAATGCAATGAAATGATACAGGACTCTGCCTACACCTTTGACTTTATATTTTATGTATACATACCTGTTACACCATTTTACAAATATTTGAACTTCCATAAAGCAACAAATCTATCATGACAAAGCCACCTGACAAATTAAGAGGTTCTCATCTGTTCCCCCACATAAGGAAAGAAGCACTCCCAGGCACTGTACACTACACCGCTATATTATCTACTCTTCAGATTCAGTCAGTCTCATTGACTATACTTTTACCTAAAAGATAACAATTTGTATATAAAAAGCATAAATATAAGAAGAGAGAGGAAGCAAATGGTCAATATATACAAATACACATATATACAACACAAGCAAAGAGAAAATACACAAAGCTATTACAGTCCTTGTTTCTAGAAGGACTGTGTAGTTATATGTACTTTCTATCTTCCAGTTCCCATTCTGTGTCTTCTCTCCCCCAGTCAGAACAACTGGTCACAGTTCTTCACCTGGTACAGTGAACACATCTTTATTCTTGCAGGTCTAAGTCTTCAATAGTCCCATCTCTTATTGTTTGCTGTGATTTTCCACTAACCCTTACCATCAGACTTGGGAGTACTAAGAGGAAATACACTAACTGGACCTATGCTCATGGTCAAATCTTTCTGCAATTCACCTTGCATCTGAAAGTTCTCTTTCTCATTTATGTTTACTCTAGTAATTCTTGCCTTTCCTAAGTTGCAGTATTGACCCAAAATGGGAATGGAGGGGAAAATGAAACAGGGTAGCAGGAAGGGGGATATGATCAAACTACATTATATGCATTATGATATTATCACAATAAGACACTATATTTTGTACAATGAATATGTATTAATAGCTTTTTAATGGGGGATCCATTCCCTTATCCTTAAATCCCTGGATTAATTTATCAAAACATGCCCAATGGTACCAAATTCATCCCAGAATAGGAATCAGATAACATAAAATGTTGGACTCTTCTCTTAAAATTCTATTATTCTTTGTAGTTTAGAACAACAATGAACTGAAATATACTCCAAAGGATCATGCATTGAAAGTTTTATCCCCAGCTGGTAGCCCCTTGGGGAGGTAATAGAAATTTTAGGAGGTGGGGACTAGGAAACAGGAAGGAAGTAGGAACTGTAGATGTGTCCTTGAAGGCTATACCTAGTCCCTGGCCTCCATCTCTCTCTCTCTCTCTCTCTCTCTCTCTCTCTCTCTCTCTCTCTCTCTCTCTCCTTTCCTGTCTCCTCTCTTCCCACCTTTTCTCTCTCTCTGTCTACCTCTCTTGCCTTCTGTCTGTCATGAGATGAGCCACTTACTCCACCACCTGTTCCTTGTCATCACATGACATTCTGCCTCAGAAACAATGGAGCCAGGTGACTATGGATTGAAATGTCTAAAATTGTGTGGAAAATAAATCTCTCTTCCTTAGGATTGATTTTTTCAATATTTTTTTACAGAGAAAAAAAAAGGTGACTAACACACCTATCCATTTCCCTAGAAATATTTGGATGATAAACTTTCTGTCATCTGATAGTCCAAATCTGTAAAAATAGAACTGCATACCTTTCTCAACCTCAAGTTTCCTCTGCACACATTCAAATGTAGTAATGTGATCTCAACTTTGTTTGATTTTTTTTAAGACAGGGTACCATTATGTTGCCCAGGTTGATCTCAAATTTACAGGATAAAGTGATCCTCCTCCCTTAGCCTCCACAGTATCTGGGACTATAAGTATGTACTGTTACACCTCTCTGAAATGCTTTTTAATACCAACAAAATGTCTCCTCATAGTTAAATTCCACATTCCCAAAACCAGTTCCAAAACAGTCAATTTTTATCTTCTGTTACGTGAATACAAGACATGAACTCTCATAACCACACATCTGAAGTCTGAACACAGAGCAGGAGTGCATGGGCTCTCTCTAATCCAGCGAGGAGGTCCAAGGAACAGAGTAGAGGAAAGTGTGGCTGTGGAGTCGCTAATCAAGACCTCTGGAGACAAAGCAGGGAGCAGGTCTGATTTTATTGTTCAGTTACCATGTATGTATACTCAAGCAGTACCTAAGCAGATTACAGGCAGCCACCAATGCAATGTCTGCTAACTGTCCTTGCAGCAACCAATTGAGGACTGGGCTGTGGAGCAAGCATAAGGATTGCAACACATGGCCTCACACACAGGGCTATGTCTATGGGGTAAGCGACCTGCTGCTCACACACCTAGTGCGAGGGGAGTGGCCTGCCACTCAGATGCCATTAACATATGCCAGTATGCAGTACTCCATGCACTTGTCCCCACACAGGAGGACAAGTTCACAGAGCCTTCCAAGTCTCATCTCAGGGGATTTTTCCACAGGGAGACTGTAGCCCCAGGAACAGACACAGTGAGGATCATGGACACCAAGTAACTCTATGCAGACAAAATCTTGAAGTGTCAGGGAAGTAATGGAGATTCAGCCTCTGGGGGAGCACCATCAACACCACAGCCTGAGCAGAACACCTCCTTTGGGGTGCTCAGGGTCTCCTCCAAAGGAGGAAAATTGTTAAGGAGTACAGGGAGCGCTTCAGAGCCACTTGCCATGGAGCACATGGTCATGGACACATCTCCATACTCAAACATAAAGTATGGAAAGAGAGTTCCAGAGAAGGAAGCTGGAAGGAAAGAGAAAATGTGGGACCCATCAATCATGTTATAGAAGGAGACATCCCCTTCACTGTAGTCCAGGAAAACACCCACCCTGCAGGGATCCTGCCTAGGAGATAACCAAGTCACATGATCAGTCCAGGAAAAATATCTATTGTTAAACTTCCCCATGACCCAAAAACCCCTATCTGGTAATTCCATGTATGGGCCTGTTCTCTTTGAATCTTTCCTACAGACTCCTAGAGTCCACTTGCTATGGGATTTATTCTCTATCTCCACTTCCCAGTAACATCTTCCTGATGTGATGCCCTCAAGACCCAACACACTGCATTTTGCATTAAGGTCCCCAGAGTGGTCCTTCCAGGTCAGATACTTCCTTTCATGAGAGACACACAGCTTGGGGTGAGCAGAGTCTGGATCCAGAGTGACAGGCCCTGTTGAGAGAGTTATCAATCATGCAAGGTCCTACCCTGCCCCAAGACAAAGAACACAGCCACCCACCATCTCACAGCCACAGAGCTGCCTGAGCTGAGGAGGAGATAAGCCTCCTGAGATAAGAGTCCTATAACTCAAACCCATGTTCTCAACCAGGAGAAGGAACCAGAAGGCTGATTTTATGGGTAGACTTGTGACAGGACCCTGGAGAACCAGTACCAGTTTTGTGACCATCACTTCTGCCACAGCAACAACATTGGTGATGCCAGCACCTGAATCACCACAGAGAACTTAAGGAAAATCCAGAAGCCATGAGGACAACATAAGGAACATCTAGAACACCCAGTCACTCACAAGCTTGGAACTGCTCCTTCCGCCAATCTACGAGAGAACACAGACCTCATATCAGGGATTTGCAGAGTCTCAACACATCAGGGTCAG
This sequence comes from Marmota monax, assembly GCF_021218885.2. Lineage (NCBI taxonomy): Eukaryota > Metazoa > Chordata > Mammalia > Rodentia > Sciuridae > Marmota > Marmota monax. Next base: position 146,782 of record NW_026694799.1, read on the forward strand.
CACCCAGTCTTCTGAAACACAGCAATGTGGGAGGAAGAAGGGAAAAGCTGTGTGAAAACATTCAGCTGCTGTATTTATTTCTTATACACACACACACACACACACACACACACACACCACTCACACATCCTGCTGCAGACTTCCCAAGAAGACTAAGCCAGCAGCATAGCATGGTTTTGACCTTGTTTTTGGATCGAAATGCTGAATATCAATCTGAAAGTTCACTCTTCAGATTTAGCTACCAAATAATGCTTTCTCAAGACACAGAAACACAACCATCCTGAAAACTAAGTTATTTGAGATATAATTGAGTTTATCATAATTTCCAAGACCTCCTTCTACTATAAAGAACTGACTGTGCTGAACTTATAAAGTTAACTCCAAGCCATGGGTAGAGAATTAAATCTAGCTTAGCTGAACCTGGAGGATGACTATAAGTCATGAGTGCAGGGAACTCAGAGAAATTTTTCCCAGTTAGGTGGTAATGGTGAGGGTTTTAGGATGGCAGAGAAAAAGTTCGAGGCTGAATAAAATACACCCAGAGAGAGGTCAACACTACTGACTTTTGTTCCACTTTTCAAAGAACAATTGGAGCAAAAACATCCTTACAGACATGGGAGAACCCCAAAATATGAGACCTAATCATCTGCCTCACACAAGAATTCCCTGAAGAGATTGAAAACTTCAAGCTATGATAGAATCCATATCCTAAACTCCAGAAATTTTGAATATGTTGAACACATGACTAGGCAACTTTACCATTGTGATTAAGATTCAGGTTCTTGAACAGAGGAAATTATTCTGGATTCTCTGGGTCAGTCCAAACTAATCACATGAACCCTTGAAAACAGAGACTATTCTTGGCTGTGGTCAGAGAAGCAGACAGAATCACAGAAACAAGGTCAAAACCATGCTGTGCTGCTGGCTTTTAATATGGAAGAACAGGCCCCTAAACAAAGGAATACAGATGGCCTCTAAAAACTGCATAAGACAACAGCCTCCAGAAAGGAACACAGCCTTGTCCACACCTTCTTGGACTTCTGACCTGCAAACATGTAAGATAATATATTTCTGCTGGCTTCAAACAATAAGTTTGTAGAAATTTGACAGCAGAAAGAAAACTAATATGCCCACATAGGTGACACACCCATGTGGAACAAAGCACTGGCAGAGAAATGTGCTTGCAGAAAGCATGAAACTCCCTGTCTCCTGCACACAGGAAGCTGAGGACCCAGAAAATCTCACATGCTATGCTATATGGTGAAAGTCAGGTGCCCAGTGAGCCAGTGAACCAGTGATGGTCTGAAGTTCAGCAGAAAAAGCCCACTGGCAACCTGGAATAAATGACCCAGAAACTGGACTTTACCTCAGGGTCAAGGGAAGGGGGAACAAGGAATGAGATGAGACCTGTTCTTCATCAGCAGACACCAAACCAAGGGTCTTATGAACAAGTTCAGACTAGCCTCCTTATGGTGAGGACCTGAAATAACTAAGAGAAAACACATGGTCCTTCTTCCCTCACTGTCCCAAGGCCACATAAGTCTTCTCCAACCTTATTGACCAAAGCAAAATCTACACATGTCATATACTCCAAAATGCCTTCAACTGGAAAGCTTTTGCCTCCAACAGGGCAAAGCCTCAGGATCAATTAGTATATTTAAAATACTAACTAGGGCTGGGTTGCAGCTTAGTGGCAGAGCACTTGCCTAGAATGTGTGAGACACTGGATTCAATTCTCAGTACCACATATTATTGAATAAAATAAAGGTCCATTGGCAACTAAATTAAAAAAAATTAAGTACTAACTAAACAACATTTTTTTCTTTCTTAATGATTTTTGTTTAAATATGTATTCCAAATTTCCACTAATACAGGTTTAATCAGATACATTGGTTTGTCCACTTTTGTTGAGTTGCTGGATAGAAACTAAAATGTATGAAATGGCTGAGCAGACCCAGAAGACTCTTGGAGAAAAGTGAACTTTGCTCATTTTTCACTAAGATATTAGTTGGTATCCAATTATAATGTTCTACATTATAACCCAGAGAAGTTATCAAAGAAGAAAAGGGAGGATAAGGAAGCAGAGGGAAGATAAAAGGTGAAGAAGAGAAAGAAAAAAAAAACTTTTGAGACTTTCCAATGTGTCAAGTACTATGTTATGCACCTTAATACACTCTTCACATAATTTCCCAAAAAATATTAATTTTTAACTCATTGTTACAATTTCATGAATGAGATAAGATCAGACATTTGTCCACCTCACACTGTGAACCTGTCAATATGAAAGTGTGGACTGTAGTACAGTAATGGTGTTTGTTCTTACAAAATAAAAGAATATGTAAGTTATACATGAAAACATATACACATTAATTCAGCAGAGAATGGGGAGGTGGTAAAAAAGACTATTTGATCCTTCTTTTTTAATAAACATGTTCCCTAGAAAATTGTTAAGTTTCTCAAAGATGTTCCTCATCCATATGATCCCAAAGCCTTCATGACTAAACTATGGCTTAACTCATGCCATGGCTCACCCTTCTCTATCTTTCACAGTCTATATCCCTGATGTGAAAAAGAAGCATCCAGCGGAGAAAAAGGGCATATTATACAATTCAGATGATACAAGTCCTAAACTCACCCCCAGAGTCCTCTGGATAATCTTTCATTGCTTTGGAAACTGCCTTAGCATATGCCTGTCCTAACTGCTACTGGAAGGTTCAGGTGGTCTCTTTATCACAGGCAAACTCAATGAGATGATTACTTAGAAGAGGCTTAATGGAATTCACAAACCACACACACACACACACACACACACACACACACGTACACACTCACAAACAAACACACCAAGTTTTTACTGAAATCTCTAGAAGATATATTAAGGAGTTGGTTACATTTCATGCACACAAAAAACTTGCAAATCTTCACAATTCAAACTACCTTGGATGTTTTACAGCTCTCACAGCTTCAGGACACCCCAAATTGTGTGAATCTTGGGCACTCTACTTTCCTTCTCATCTCCTCTCTCCTCCCATCTCATTCTTTCTTCTATGATTTGTTCAACACCCTTTCTCAGGTAAACAATTTTAAACTCTACAGGTTCCTCCTTTAATGATCTTAACACATTTTTTTAAAAAATCAAACACCAAGCCCAACAGACAAAGAAAAATTATCTTACAAGCAGAAAAATTTGTTGTGAACATTATAACGTGCATTTTGTTCCTGTAACACAAACACAAACACAGAGTGTTGCATATTTTTTCAAGTGGTTCACAGACCCCCTAAGCACACTGAACCCCAAGTTCAGAAGACCAGAAATTCATTTATCAGCAACCAAGGTGCTTAGAAGAAATCCAGCTAGGACAGTGAGTTAGAGTATGAGGGGGCTGAGAGAAGACCAATATCCAGAGGACCAGGAAGAAAAAGAAAACCAAACATCGACACAAAAGGGTAGGAATATTGGGTAAAGAGAATACAGAACCAAGGCCCCACATTAGGAAGATGTAAGTCCTAAGCAATCAAATATGATTTCTGAAATTTCATGGAGATCATCAATTCCTGTCCACAGTTCCAACCCTGCTCCATCCAAGCTCTCCTCACAACTGAACTCTCCATTGTCACTGCACCACCAACAAATACCAGTTGAACAGGATCTTTTCAGGGGATATAGCTAACCCTACCCTGCAGGGGCGGATGGGCCTAGAGCAGGTTCACTCACAGAATCACATATGAAAAAATAGAATAAAAATTTTAAAAGACATTTTGGAAATTACCAAAAATGAAGAATGATTTAGGGCTGAGGCCATGGCTTAGAAGTAGAGCACTCCCCTAGGATGCATGAGGCACTGGGTTCAATCCTCAGCATTACATAAAAATAAATTAAAAGTATTGTGTCCACCTACATCTAAAAAAAAATGTTTACAAAAAATGAAGAATGGTTCTGTAATTCAATCCCAAGGAGAAGTCCCTGTGGTCTTCCAATGCAAGTTACAATCATTTTTCTCTCCATTTAGGAGAATTTTGCTTTCCTATTGTGAATGGCTTTTTGTTAGTTTTGGCAGGACAGATTAATGTGTGAGGATTATGAAAAAAACAAGAGAAAGTAAAAATGTTTACTGAGAGGGGTGGGAAACAAATTAGAGACAGCAGAGCAGGAAAACCCATCACATACTGGGAGGAGGACACTGATACAGAGGTCAGAGGTGGATCCTGGAGGAGGAGGGCCAAGGAAACATCAGAGTCACTTACCTGCATACAGGGAGGCCTTCCTCCAGGCTGAAAGGGAACACAAGGTAGTGAGACCACAGCTAAAACAAGCCTGCTCATCATGAATGTACCTGCCCTGGCCTCCCCTCCATTCTAAAGATGAGACTATCCACAGGAAGAGAGAGCCAGAAAGAAAGTATGCAGAGTCCACAGTGTGTTGTGGGAAATTCCCTGGACCAGAGATCAAGATGGCTGCTTCTACCACTATCCCACTGCTTCTTCTCTGTGAGAAAACTATCTGCCTTAAAACTCATAAAAATCGTTATCTATCTTTATTCAGTTTTGCTTCTAATGAAAAATATCATAGCATGTGTAAATATATTTTACAGAATAAAATATAAGTCATTCCACAATTATCAAAAGGCACTATTATATCCAAGCTTTTTCTGGGAAAAATATATTTAGAAAGGGGTGGGGATATAGCCCATGGGAGAATGCTTGACTAGCATGCAGGAGGCTACAGATTCACACCACAGCACCACAAGATGAAAAAATAAAATTAAAAAAGACATTTGGGAAATTACCAAAAATGAAGTATGATTTAAAGACAGGAATGTGAGGTGAGTTCTGGGGTAAAAATAGCCAACTTTTCACAGATGAAATATTTCCAGAGAATAAGAACACTATTTCAGGAAGTAATTGGAATACTTAATCATATTTCCAACTGAGGTGAGCAGCCCACTTGGATTAGCACCTTCTGGAGCTAGAGAAAATATAATCACTGGATGGCGAGTTGTTGGGAGATGAACAGAAGGCCACACTCCTAAACTTAATGATTCCATTTACTTATTTAGATCATTTATTCAAATCTTAGTTTCTGCCTTTAAACTTTTATGTGAAGACCAATACTGAGATCCATTGAAGGTTAAAAAAAACAATATAATGGGCAAGCCAGGGTTGAAATAAGATGTGGAATACATGACAGACCAGGGGTCACCCTCACACCCAGGTGTCTAAGCTCTAGGTGGAAAACACCAGGCAGATCCAGGGAAGCCCAGGTAGCAGGGTTCTGGCTTCCACTGCCTTCCAATCAGCTTCCCAGGGGTGGGAACCCACATGTCTGTGTCTAGACAGAAACAAGAAGAGGAGACCCCAGGTTACAGGTACGATGAGGAAAAAGGAAATTCCCGGACAGTCACTTACCAGAAAGATAAGCAGTTTTCCTCTGATCTGAAAAACAACACAAAAAATGGGGGAACTAGGAAAAAGAATGTCTTCTACAAAGGAAACATAAAAAAATTCAGGAAGGAAAGTAGAACTTACTGAGATTTGCCTGGAGATCATCTGAAAGAAAATGGAAAAGAGTGTGAAACCCCCTCCCCAGAGAAAAAAAAGACTGTGTGGCTGGACAACCCCAGAATAAACACTTTGATACTAGAATTTCTACCTACACACCCACCCAACCCCACTGACTCTAGCTGTCCTCTCTGATCTCCTCAGTCACCTCTTCTGGACACTGGGCCTTGGATATCCCTAGAGAGCTGAACCCCAGGGACTCTGTTCCCTGTCAGCTGTCCCACTCACCACAGGTCCGCACTTGCCCTGTGTGGTCTTACCAATGGCCTTCAGCACCTCTTCCTTTGCCTGATGTTCCTCCTCCTTAAGCCGCTGCAGATGCTCCTTTTCTTGCCCCACCTGCATCCTTCTGGAATGTTCGTTTCTGATAAAATAGCTAGCCCCCAAGATTAGGAGCCCCAGCACAGTCAGGATCACAGCAAATGATGGCTTCCAGGGAGAAGCCTGAGGGAAGAAGGGCTCTGTGGCCCAGGCAGACAGCAGGTCAGGGGCACACCCAGGAGACCAGCACACTCAGAGAGGCCAGCCCCTCCCCAGAGCTCTGCTGGGAGTGGGAAGCAGCACTGACCTGGGATGTAAATAGCCATGGCCTTCTCCTGGCCCAGGACAGGGTTGAAGACAGAGCAGGTCACATTCCCCACAGAACTGTCTCTCACCACCAGAGTGGCCTCCACACTAAACAGCTCCTCAGTGTCTTGGGTGTGGGCCTCAGAAAGCGCTGGGAACTTGTTTCCACTGAGGTCTATCCACTGCACCTGGGGCTTTGGGAACCATCTTGAGACTTTGCACACCACACGCACTCCATCCTCTTCTGGCCCTTCTATGTGCACTTGGGGGTCAGAGCCCATCCCTGTGGGAAGGAAGCTGTGGAGCTCCAGAGGCCTCCTTGGGCCCTGAGACCCCAGAGTTGCCTACATATTATACAACATCGGGGAGAAGCTTTCATGTTGAATTCTGGGAGTTCTAGGGGTAAGATCCCTTACCAGAGGGAATAAAAGGAAGGAGCACAGGGACCCACACAGGGCAGTGGGCTCTTATCCCCAACTGTGAGGCTCAGAGCAAACAGGAATAATTTGGTCCCACACTCCCTCCTTGAATCTCAGTCTTCTCACCTCACACACTCTCCTAGGACATCTGCCTCTCTGTGTATATCATGTACAAAGTTGTATTGAGTGACCACCTTGTCTCCTGAATTCTTTTCCCCTATACTTATGTTCCCATGAGTTATCTTTACCAGGTTTCCTCACATACACTTCAAACTCAAAGCTCCACTATTGAATTCACAAATTTGCACCAATTGTGATAAAAATGATTATTAAAATATCCCAAATATTTCATCCTTCTTTATAGACAGTTCTCCCACTTCCACAGACTTTTTACTGCCTTTGCCTTATGCCTCTGGGCCCAGTCATAGGATTTGACTTCACCAAGGAAAAATTAGCTATTGTGATTTGTGCAGAGGTTTCAAAACCACTTGCACCTTGATTTTACCCTCTGCCATTTCCACAGGAGGACAATCCTGGGCTACCCAGTGGAGGATGAACTCATGTAACATTGCTTGGTCAAACAGATACGGCTGCCCTAGGTCAGCCACATGACCACCTGAAAAATGAACACACCCAAATAAGGTGCATGTGGTGAACTTTTCAACTTACTGTAAGAACAAACAAAAATTAAAAGTAAAAACTTAATTCTCCCTGTTGAATAAAAGAAGATACTCTTCCTTTTTCTTATACCATTTTCTTTAGGAAACTACAATTACAAATAGGCACTTTCTCCACTTTTGAAATGTTTATACATGATTTTGAAAACTGATTAGTTTTTATGTCAACTTTGTGGCTCAGGAATGCCTTTCTCAAGGACCTGGGAAACATTTCTTCGAAATGTAAATATCCAGGAAGATAGCAACCCTTTGCCGCCTTCTCTGTGGAAAGGTAGTACCCTACATTATTTGGGCATATTGCTCCAAGTTGTAAAACTACCTGCTGTCATAAAACTGGAGAAGTTTATTTTTCTTTCAGATAAAGCCTATGACACGGCTCATTACCTAAATGCCAAGTAAATTTAGAATAAGTTACGTGAAATAAATACTGTTTTAGCCCTCTTAGATGAGGATTAGTTGTGGTTCATCTTCAAAACAGATATTCAAGAGATTATATATGCTTCACTATAAAAAAGAAAGATGAAAGTCATTTCTGTTTGTGTAATCCCTTTTCAGATCAACCATGATACGTATCATATTCTAGTTTGATGTTTATTCAGTAATAAAGTGTTTTATCCTAGCATGGAAGATTTTCTTTTAATTATGTTTCTGAAACACGACCAAAAATTTATGAGGACACCCAGGTGATGTTAGGCAAGTTCAACCCCAATTAGTTGAACTGATTCAGTGCTTGATATAAATACATTTTTATTGCCAGATGCACCTGAGATTGTGGCTGTTTGTTACACAGCATTATCAGAGCAGTAGAATTGAGACATATTTATCAATAGTCCTGCCATGAGACAACAAATAGTTCAAATAAAACCATGAAAGTCTCTGAAGTCTTCTCTTCCCCTTCCAAACTTTGTGACCACAAATCTACCCAGTTGACTCTAGTTTCTAAACCTGTCTGACCCCTCCTCTCCCACCCCACTGCCATGCCTCAGGTCAGGCACTCATTCTCTCCACACCATAACTGCACTCCATGCCTCCTTCTTGCTCACCTCCCATCCATCCATTCACAGCTGCCAACATGAGCTTTCCCAGCATGGCTCTGTTTAGGATTCCCCCTACTCTGCATCCAAACTCCATAACACAGCACACAAAGCCTTTACTGACCTGGTAACTGCCTTCCTCTCCAAAAGTTCTCTCCAAACTCTACCATCTGAGCCCCTCAGGGCTCAAGAATGCAAGTAGCCACAATCACCATGTTGTATGCCCTCTGTTTTTTCACCTTCCAGCCCAACAACATCCAGGGCTCTTGTGCCAGCCAAGGTGTCCACTCCTAATGACCTCATCCTGACACCTGTGAGTGGTGTTAATACAGAACCATCTCTTTATTCCACTATTACCACTTCTTACCATCCTCCCCCTCACTTCTCCTACCAACCATGATGGCCTCCTTATGCACAGAAAAATCAACCATGATCCTAACTCAAAGGTTTCATAACCCGTGCTCCCTCTGCATTAAACTCTGGCCACTCAGATATCCACCTGGCTAAATACCTACTTCTTTTGAGCCTTGCTCAGACTGTCAATAAGGCTCTGCCTGAGCCCCTATGTAACACTGAAGCTTGTCCCAACTTCCCAGCCCACACCTTGTACCCCTCTCCTAGTTCTACTTGGTCTTTTGAACTAAGCATTTCTCACCTTGTAACATGTTGTACTGAATGATTTATTATGATTTTTCTTCCTTTGTCTATAGAAGGTGACCTCATCATCTCTGGGTTCTCTCTTACACTGATATATGTCTGGTGCACAAAACAAGTCCCCACATATTGTAGATGTTCCATAACTATTGTTTGTATTGAATCAATGAATAAGTCAGTCTTTCTTCATTTGACTATAAAGTGTGAGGCTAAATTACATGATCCCTGATATTCCCTCCAAACACAGTAATACCAAGGTCTTTAGAATAGAGATCAAGTAACTAACCTGCCACCTTCAGTTCCAAATCAGCCTCTTCATAGAAACCTGCCTTTCTGAAGAAGCAGGTGTACATTCCATTGTCAGAAACCTGGACCTTGTGGATGTGCACAGCAGCCTGCCCCTGGGTGAGGAGGTTGCTCACCAGTGAGGTCCGCCCTCTGTACTCAGCCATCTGCTCCTCAATCTGGTCCTGTTGGTTCCAGTTGATGAACACTGCTTGTGAGAATGTGGAGCGGAACCACCCCAGTTCCATGTTCTCTGCATTCATGGCTGGGACTAGAGTGCAGGGCAGTATGGCATCCTCACCCAGCACTGCTACAATGGGGTGTTGAGGGCCAACAACTTTGAACTGCTCTGTGGATAGAGACATGGGGGGAGAAAGCTAGAGAGACACAGACCAAAAAAAAAAAAAAAAAAAAGAGAACACATACCATCAGGCAGAAAGGCCACAAAAGCTGGGGCAGGGGCCACAGGAGATGACCAAGAGGTCTGATGGATATGGAAGACATATTCTGACCATATTATGTGGCCCAGAAATGATGTCAAAGACACTCCCTCATTGACCTGTCTCCTGGTCCCAGGCCCTTCGATGAAGAAATTTCTAATGCAGTGGTTCTCAAAATTTCATGCACCTGAATCACTAGGATGCCTTATAGAGCATATATTACTGGACTCCATTCCAATAGCATCTCATTCAGTACATCTGCAGTGAGCCAAAAAATGTGCATTTGTTAGGAGTTCCCAGGGTGGTCCAGGGAGCACATCTTGGGAACCCCAGGTCTAACTTGCCCTGTCTCAGGACAAACCTGAAAACAGACAAAGGGCACACCTTTTGCTCATTCAGCCACATCCAGGAATTTCCCCTCTTACAATTCTAAATTTTTTACTTCAGTCCATAATTTTCAACTTCATTGAAGGTGTAGAGAAATATACATGCACTTTAAAACAGAGTCAAATGCTTCTTGCTGCTGTGAAAATCCTACTCTCATCATTCACAGAAACCCCCATCACTGCATGTTCAAGAAGCAAGTTCACCTCACTCTTCACCCCATTGGTGCTCTTGGTCTTCTGAGGCTACCACATGACTCCTAGGCAGGACATACTGCAATGGGCCTCCAAAGAGCTATTCTCAAACACTGTGCCACTCCACTCTAGTCTCAGAAACCACTAAATCTCAACTGGAGAATGACTACAATTCCTGACCTCAGTGATCCATTTAACAGGTGAGATATTCACGTTGCTGCTCTGCTCCAAGCCTCCACATGGCTCCCCACTTCTCCTCAGCCCACACAAGGTGGACCCTCCTTGCCAAGACCCCTCTGAACTCACCTGCTGCTTCTCTCTCCATGGGCTCTAGTCCAGCAACACTGGCCTCTGAGCTTACTCACCCCTCAGCACACTGCCAGCTCTGCACAGGCTCCTCCCCCTGCAGGAACCCTCCTTCCAAACGGTCCTACAGCTCACTCCTCCTTCTCCAGGGTTATGTTCCCATCTACACACCACCTCACTGAACACTGCTGCCTCGCACACCTGCCTCCCATGCCCCTGACTGCCCACACCCTGCCCTGCTGCATTTCCCATCACAGTCATCTCCTCCAACACACTTAGGCCTCTATGCCAAGGAGCATTTATTACTAACTCTCTCCTGCTAGAAGGTAAACTTATTAACAGAAATTCTGTCTGATTCTTTCATAGAATAGCACCTAACACAGTCAACATTTGAATATTTGAGGAATAAAATTAATGAATGAATAATGCTTGCAGCACCAAAAAAAAGGCAAGAAAAAAAGTGAAGGAAGATGAATTTTCAAATGTTTTTCAATCTTAATTTTTTGAGAGAGAGAGAGAGAGAATTTTAATATTTATTTTTTTAGTTTTTGGAGACACGACATCTTTGTTTGTATGTGGGGCTAAGGATCGAACCCAGGCCGCACGCATGCCAGGCAAGCTTGCTACCGCTTGAGCCACATCCTCAGCCCTCTATCTTAATTTTTAAAACCACAAAAGAATACAGATGGGGACACTCACCTGTGGACAGCTGGACAAGGAGAAGCAGGGAAGCGAGACAGCAGAGCAAGGAGCGACTGCAGCGCCCTTCCATATCTTTAGAGCTGGGGAGAGAGATGGGGATGAGGGCCGAGACCTGCAGGCAGGAGGCAGGTCCAGCCCAGAGCTCCAGCACCTCAGCATAGAGAGCAGGGCTCAGGGCTGGACAGCAGTCCCCTGCTGGAGCAAAGCATTTCCTACTGGCACATCATACCAACAGGGTGCTGGGCCTCCCACAACCCTGACACTGACAAACAGCTGAGCCCAGAGTCCTTCCAGCTCTTCTGGGAAGACTGTGGGACCAGGAAAGCTTTAGAGTTACCTGGTAAGAAACTGTTCTTTTTTTTCCCCCCCAACCACCCGGCAGCTCTGCTGGGCCCAGAACACCAGGCTCTTCCTTTCCCTGTACCTGGAACTCTGTGATAAAAGCCATTCCTCTATCTCTCTGTTATTCACCCACCACTCATGACCCCCCAGAAAGGAGGTCCCAGGATCAGGGAGAACATGATCCCCCAGGGAGAACATCCAGCTCCTGCTTGCCTCTTGTTCTGCCCTCTATTATGCCCAGGTTTGGCCTGGGAAGTGTCATTGACAGACACATCCTCAAGGAGGCTGTGGTGCCCATCACAGGAGCCCAGAACCCTGTTCTGCCTTTTAGATGTGGAGTTCCCCTAAACCTAAATCTCAGCCCACTCCCTTCCACTGTGGGCTCAGGACATGGCACTGCATTTGGCAGGTACCAAGCACTTCCCCACCAACAGGTTTGTCCTTGCCTTCTTTTTCTTTGAGAAAGTTTTTTGCCTAAGAAGTAAGACACCTATCTGGAGACAGAGCATAGAGATAATGAGTGTTGGTGAGAGAAAAGTCCCCCAAACCACCTACTGTTTGGAAGGAAGAGGGAGAAGGCAATCTGTGGTATCAGGAAGAACGAATTCTGGGACCCAACCTCTAAGCTTCCATCCAGACTCAGCCACTCTCTCCATGAACTTATTGACCTCAGTTTCCTTTGTCTGTCTGATGGGCATAGTCACAACATCTACCTCCCAAGTTGGTAATAAAAATGATGTGAATTTATAGTCGCTACATGTAATTAGAACAGAGCCTGGTCTGAGAAAATGTTACAGAAACCACTAAAAAAAATGAATACAGGAACAACCCTCATTAGCTTCTCCTGGATCTTCCTACAACAAGACTATTCCACCTGCCCACCCCCACTACCTCTGGCACCACTTCATTCCATCCTGCTTCCTGCCACCAGCTTCTCCCTGGTTTCCTCCTCTTAGGGAACAGATGCCTTCATATCAACTTACCTGTTTTTTCTTTCTCCCACCTATGAAAGGCTGTGACTTCCTGGAGAGTCTCTATACACAGCAGCTGGAGAAATTTCAGAGTCACAAGAACCCCATCAGACCCCAAATTTGCCCTCAGAATTTGCACCTGCCAAGCTGCTCTCAGAGCCCAAATCTCTGCCTCTGAGTCCAATGCTGGGGGCTCAAATTCCTCAATTCCAAGATGTAGTTGGTCCAAGAAGGGGAGAAAAAGCAGTGCCTGTCATAAGTTGCTGTAATCTCTGTAGAGTCTCTGACATGGAGACCCCACTAAGCCCTCCCAGTCAGAGGAGCAACCCTCTCTGGCTCCTTTCCACCATCTAAAGCAAAAGCTTACAAAAGGAGCCTGAGCAGAGTGTGCCCTGCCCTCTGGACATTGCTCCCTTTACCAGGAAGAAGGCAGCATGAGCAGAGCAGCAAAAATAAGGTGCCCAAAATTTTCCTGGAACACTGAAAAAACACCCCACAATGCCACCACCAATCCCTGCCCAAAGGGCAGACTCTCTGAGGCCTAGAGATGTCAGCAAAATCTTACAGAAAGAAAAAAACAAAATTATATTGAATCCCTACTAAGTATCAAGAACTGTGCTACATAAATTTTACTTATGGGTCTCATTATCACAACTGCAGAGATAAAGCCATGAGCCCTGCCATCTGGTAACATCAATCTAGTAACTTCCTAGAGGAAGAGAGGCTAGCTGTGCCAGGAGACTGCCTCCCACCACCACATCTCCAGCCCAGCCCAGCCCCTGCCCCAGGTAACTCAAGTGAGCAAGATCCTGAAAGGGACCTTGGACTCTCAGTTGCCTCAGTTACAGGGCCAGAAAGCTTATCTCACCCTGACCTGAGCATTCTCCCTCCCAAGGTGCACTTTGCCTTCCATTTGAGGAGGAGGGGGTGGAAGTGGTGACAAAGTGCAGGTCAGGGCTCCTTAAAGAAAACTGATAGAATCCTTGAACAGCACTGGCAGGGGACACCGAACCTCAGCACTGTCCTCTTCCAGCTCATCATGATCACCGTTCAGCTGCTTTGACAAGAAACACCATTCATTGAACTACAAATAATTCTTCTTGTATAAACATAAATTATCCTAATACTAATGAGGTTAATATGTACTTTCTTTTATGACATGTAATAAATACCTCTTATCTTTTTATCTTTTACCTATATTAAGTGCTTTCTAAATGGCTTCAGATAAATGCCTAAACCATAAAACAACAATGTAAAATGTTGTTAATGTAAAATGTATGAAATACTTTGGGATTCCAAAAATGTAACAGTTGATATAAAGTACTTAACTCACCAACCCCCCACCTCCTTTATGTTCGTACTGGGGATTGATCTCATGCTAGGTAAGCCCTCTGCAAACCACATCCCTAGCCCTTTATAACCCCTTTTCTTAAGTATAGAGGACCATCTCTTTATTTTCACACTGCTAAGATGAGTTCACTGGATTATCTTCTACTGTAGGAAAAGGTTTAAAGAAATGTTTTCTGGCTACTTATTTCTAGAAAAAAAAAAGAAAAAGAAAAAAACATACAAGCTTCTCAGTTTTATTTCAGTTTTAAATTATCCCTCCAATCTTACCCAGCAAGAACCTGGCTGATGAGCTGACCTGTGACCTGGTAGCCCACTGAGCAGAGTCCCAGTGGCATGGCAGTGCAATCTCCTTCTTCTGAGTCTGCCCATCTGCCTCTCTGGTGGGGAGACCCCTCCCAGGTGAGACTGTCACCTCCAAAACTGAATATCCAACCAGAAGTGGCTGACAGATCTCCTTATGCCTCTCACTCTCTTAGTGGAGCCATGGCCTGGCCCAGCCCTACCCTGAATTCAGCTGCTGAGCCCTCCTGGCTGGGGCACCTGACCCACCTCCCTCTGCGTGACCAATCCACCCCTGCCTCATCTGAAATTCCAGGGAGGTAAACTATCCTTCTCACTCAAGCCCTGATATAGAAAAGGGTAAGGGAGTAAGGCCACAGGAAAAAAAAAAAAAAAAATATATATATATATATATATATATATATATATATATATATATACATTCCTATAGAAAATTGAGTGAATTTCATTAGACTAATAAAAAGCAGAAAATAAATAAAAATTTAAAAGGAAAGAGAGCATATGGAGAGTAAGCCGGCATAAAAAAGGAAGGAACAGGACTGAGGTATGGTTTAATGGTAGACCTCTAACCTAGCACATGTGAGGCACTGTGTTCAACCCTAAGCACCATATAAAAATAAATATAATAAAGGTATTGTGCCCTTTTACAACAAAAATATTTTATTGATTTTATTATGTTATAAATACACTACAGCAGTGGAATGCATTACAATTCTTTTTACACATATAGAGCACAGTTTTTTGTATCTCTATAAAGTATGTGCACGCCAATTTATGCATTTATACATGTACTTTGGTTTTTTATTACAATTCTGAATACACATATATACCACAATTTTTTCATATATCTGTTTGTATATACAGTATGTTGACACCCAATTCAAGTCTTCATACATGTACTTTGGATAATGATGTCCATCACATTCCACTCGTCTTGCTAATACCCTGCCCCCTCCTTTTCCCCTCCCACCCTTCTTCTCTATCTAGAATTAATCTAATCCTCCCATGTTCTCTCTCTCTACCCAACTCTGAGTCAACCCCCTTATATCAGAGACAACATTCAGCATTTGTTTTTGGGGGGCATTGGCTAACTTCACTTAGCATTATCTTCTCCAACACCATCCATTTACCTGCAAATGCCATGATTTTGTTCTTTTTTTTTTATTTGAGTAAATGTAATGAGTATAACTTATTTTTTTTTATTTTTATTTTCATGTGGTGTTTTTTTTTATTGGTTGTTCAAAACATTATAAAGCTCTTCACATATCATATTTCATACATTAGATTCAAGTTGGTTATGAACTCCCAATTTTACCCCAAATACAGTTGCAGAATCACATCGGTTACACATCCACATTTTTACATAATGCCCTATTAGTAACTGTTGTATTCTGCTACCTTTCCTATCCTCTACCATCCCCCCTCCCTCCCCTCCCATCTTCTCTCTCTACCCCATCCACTGTAATTCATATCTGTCCTTGTTTATTTTCCCATTCCCCTCACAACCTCTTATATGTAATTTTGTAAAACAATGAGGGTCTCCCTCCATTACCATGCAATTTCCCTTTTCTCTCCCTTTCCATCCCACCTCATGTATCTGTTTAATGTTAATCTTTTCTTCCTGCTCTTCCTCCCTGCTCTGTTCTTAGTTGCTCTCATTATATCAAAGAAGACATTTGGTATTTGTTTTTTAGGGATTGGCTAGCTTCACTAAGCATAATCTGCTCTAGTGCCATCCATTTCCCTGCAAATTCTATGATTTTGTCATTTTTTAGTGCTGCGTAATACTCCATGGTGTATAAATGCCACATTTTTTTTATCCATTCATCTATTGAAGGGCATCTGGGTTGGTTCCACAGTCTAGCAATTGTGAATTGTGCTGCTATGAACATCGATGTAGCAGTATCCCTGTAGTACGCTCTTTTAAGGTCTTCAGGGAAAAGTCCAAGAAGGGCAATAGCTGGGTCAAATGGTGGTTCCATTCCCAGCTTTCCCAGGAATCTCCATACTGCTTTCCAGATTGGCCGCACCAGTTTGCAGTCCCACCAGCAATGTACAAGAGTACCCTTTTCCCCACATCCTCTCCAGCACTTGTTGTTGTTTGACTTCATAATGGCTGCCAATCTTACTGGAGTGAGATGGTATCTTAGGGTGGTTTTGATTTGCATTTCTCTGACTGCTAGAGATGGTGAGCATTTTTTCATGTACTTGTTGATTGATTGTATATCCTCCTCTGAGAAGTGTCTGTTCAGGTCTTTGGCCCATTTGTTGATTGGGTTATTTGTTTTCTTATTGTTTAATTTTTTGAGTTCTTTGTATACTCTGGATATTAGGGCTCTATCTGAAGTGTGAGGAGTAAAAATTTGTTCCCATGATGTAGGCTCCCTATTTACCTCTTTTATTGTTTCTCTTGCTGAGAGAAAACTTTTCAGTTTAAGTAAGTCCCATTTGTTGATTTTTGTTATCAACTTTTGTGCTATGGGTGTCCTATTAAGGAATTTGGAGCCCGACCCTACAATATGTAGATCGGAGCCAACTTTTTCTTCTATCAGACACAGAGTCTCTGATTTGATATCTAGCTCCTTGATCCACTTTGAGTTAACTTTTGTGCATGGCGAGAGGAGGGGATTCAGTTTCATTTTGTTGCATATGGATTTCCAGTTTTCCCAGCACCATTTGTTGAAGATGCTATCCTCCCTCCATTGCATGCTTTTAGCTCCTTTATCAAATATAAGATAGTTGTAGCTTTGTGGATTAGTCTCTGTGTCTTTTTTAATGCTGAGTAAAATTCCATTGTGTATATATGCCACATTTTTTATCCATTCATACCCTGAAAGATATCTAGGTTGACTCCACAGTTCAACTATTGTGAATTGTGCTGCTATAAACATTGATGTGGCTGTGTTCCTGTAGTATGCTGTTTTTAAGTCCATTGGGTATAGACCGAGGAGAGGGATAGCTGAGTCAAATGGTGGTTCCATGTCCAGTTTTCCAAGAAATCGCCTTACTGCTTTCCATATTGGCTGCACCAATTTGCAGTTCCACCAGCAATGTATGAGTGTACCTTTTCCCCCACATCCTCGCCAACATTTATATTTGTTTGCATTCTTAATAACTGTCATTCTGACTGAAGTGAGATAAAATCTTGAAGTAGTTTTAATTTGCATTTCTCTAATTGCTAGAGATGTTGAACATTTTTTATATATTTGTTGATTCATTGCTTTTCTTCTTCTGAGAAGTGTCTGTTCTGTTCCTTAACCTATTTATTGATTGGTTTATTTGTTTTTTTGGTTTTTTGGGGGGTTTTTTGGTGTTAAGATTTTTGAGTTCTTTATATATCCTAGAGATTAGGGCTCTATCTGACCTATGTGTGGTAAAAATTTCTTCACAAATTGTAGACTCTCTATTCAACTCAATGATTGTTTATTTGCTAAGAAGAAGCTTTTACTTTG
Organism: Marmota monax; assembly: GCF_021218885.2. Lineage (NCBI taxonomy): Eukaryota > Metazoa > Chordata > Mammalia > Rodentia > Sciuridae > Marmota > Marmota monax. Next base: position 164,418 of record NW_026694799.1, read on the forward strand.
AGTCCATCCCATTTATTGATTCTTGATTTTAATTCTTGTGCTATAGGAATCTTATTAAGGAAGTTGGGACCTAATCCAACATGAGGGAGAATTGAGCCTTGATCCACTTTTACTTTTGTGCATGGTGAGAAATAGGGGTTTAATCCCAAGAGGCACACATTCTAATAGTCCCTAGGATGCTGCAAATCCTGTTCCTCTCCTGTCACAGAGACTCTTCCCCTGATGAAGAGCAAGGGCCTCTGCTCTCTAATAACCACAAAGAAATGCTTAGGCACATCATTCACTGAGGGTCATTTTACCTTGAACATTTTATCCTTCATTCCCATGATGATTTAGTACAATACCATGAGGTTGTTCTCACTGTCCTCGTTTTGGAACTGAGAGATGGAGCCCCTACAATATGCAGAAACTATCCAAGGTCATAGGGTAACATGGAAAAACATTACAGGAACAGTTCTACCTTAAGGAAAAGACTAAATGTAAAAATATTGGGGGCATCAGCACTAGGGGTGTTCTTGGGATTTGAGGGACAGAAGAGGAGAAAAAGAGTTCATTAGCACTTCTGGAAACTGGAGATCAGTGCATTCATTCACCTTCAATGTTAAAAAGAAGAAAAAGCTGAGCACTGTGGCACACACCTGTAACCCACCAGCTCAGAAGGCTGAGACATGAGAGTCACAAGTTGGAGGCCAGACTCAGCAATTTAGCAAGGATGTAACCAACTGAGCAAGACTCTTTCTCAAAATAAAAAATAAAAAGGGCTTGGAACGTGCCTCAGTGCTTAAGTACCCCTGGATTCAATCCCTACTTAAAAAAAAATACAAGGAAATAGTTTATGGGACAGGAGAATAGAAAAAAACTATTTACTTATCCAAAGTTCCTAGGTAGGTAAAACTTATGTATGGTCAAAATAATCCTGGAAAATCCTTAAAACACACATCAAACATCCATAAGCTTTTTCAGTTTACAGTTAGTCTTCATTATTTGATTGATGTTCAAGTTTCCTCTAGAATATAAAATTCCTGGTGGAGTGCATGTGTTCCCAAAGCCTGGTATTACTGAGCCTGTCATATAATGGCTACATAATAAATATTTTTTTCAGTGACTATAACTGATGATGCTTTGGGGTGACTCAGCTCATCATGGTGGGAGCACATGCAGGAGAAAAACTTCTCATCTTGTGGGAAAAATAATGAAGGAGACAAAGAGAAATGTGTCCTAAAATCTTCATCAAGGGGACACCCACAATGACCTAAAGACCTCCTGCTAGGCCCCACCTCATAAAGGCTCCACCACCTCCCACTGGCACCATGCTGGGAGCCAAACCTTTAAGTGTGGGAATATTTAAGACTCAAACTATAGTAGTACGGTACTACTCCACTGTACTAAGACCAGAGAGATCCCACCCTGTTGTCCCCTGGTACCCCCAACCTGCAAGGGCACCTGAACTTAACGTAGCTTGTGTGAATATTCTGGGACACCAAATAAAACACAGACACACACTTTACCTTTAAATCAAGCTTCAGGACTGCTCCTTCACTCTCAGCCTCAAACTCCCCAAATGGGAGAGCAAGAAAAGTCACGAGAGGTTGGCAAGACACAGCAAGCATATTCGGAAGTGAGCTTTTGTTGGGAAGACCCTCGTTCTTAGAAAGTTCCATCCAAAAAAAGGTCAAGAGGGACAGAGTTACAAGGACAGGTGAGTGTAATTCAGCCCAAGAGGCTGCAGGACACATGTCTATGCCTGAAGACTCATCCCCAACCTCCAGGACTGGGGCAATGTCCAGGTCACTACAAGAGTGACTGTCAGAGCCTCTCCACTCACGAGAAGGAGAATGTGAATCATTCAGTGAGACAGCCTCCCACAATCCCCCAGAAAAATGACACACCAATTAATAGAGCAAGCAAAATCCCCACAATACACTCAACAATGAGTCCAGTCAGATCATCCTTTGTAACACTTGGTGTGGACAAGGGCAAAAGGCCAAAGTCCAGGTCAAAGGAACAATCTCCAGAATGAATAAGAATAAGTGGACCAGGGACTCAACTTTCTGCTGCCCTTGCTCGTTCAGAGGAAAATTAATAAAGGAACAGGTGGGCTGTGTGCCCTTGGTTATGGTGCTCAGCTCAAAGAAGCTTCAATAAAGTATCCTGTTGGGCCTGGAGGGGATGATGGACAAAGAGAATAGTCTTGGTCATAATAGGATTATTAGAGTATACCTCCAATCCCACCAGAAAGGCCATGTGGCTAGTCAATGTAGAACAGTAAAGGAAAGAATAAAGGACCCAGTGGAAGTGAAAGATTAATGAACTCCCTCAAAACCAATGATCAAACATCACCCAAGAGACTCTGATGTTTCTCCAGAGCTTTTTTTTTTTTTTTTTTTTTTTTTTTTTTTTTTTTTTTTTTTTTTTTTTTATTGGTTGTTCAAAACATTATAAAGCTCTTCACATATCATATTTCATACATTAGATTCAAGTTGGTTATGAACTCCCAATTTTACCCCAAATACAGATTGCAGAATCACATCGGTTACACATCCACATTTTTACATAATGCCCTATTAGTAACTGTTGTATTCTGCTACCTTTCCTATCCTCTACCATCCCCCCTCCCTCCCCTCCCATCTTCTCTCTCTACCCCATCCACTGTAATTCATATCTCTCCTTGTTTATTTTCCCATTCCCCTCACAACCTCTTATATGTAATTTTGTATAACAATGAGGGTCTCCCTCCATTACCATGCAATTTCCCTTTTCTCTCCCTTTCCATCCCACCTCATGTATCTGTTTAATGTTAATCTTTTCTTCCTGCTCTTCCTCCCTGCTCTGTTCTTAGTTGCTCTCATTATATCAAAGAAGACATTTGGTATTTGTTTTTTAGGGATTGGCTAGCTTCACTAAGCATAATCTGCTCTAGTGCCATCCATTTCCCTGCAAATTCTATGATTTTGTCATTTTTTAGTGCTGCGTAATACTCCATGGTGTATAAATGCCACATTTTTTTTATCCATTCATCTATTGAAGGGCATCTGGGTTGGTTCCACAGTCTAGCAATTGTGAATTGTGCTGCTATGAACATCGATGTAGCAGTATCCCTGTAGTACGCTCTTTTAAGGTCTTCAGGGCTGCGACATCTGTCACCCCATTGATCGCCAGGGTTGATTCGGCTGATCTGGCTGGCTAGGCGGGTGTCCCCTTCCTCCCTCACCGCTCCATGTGCGTCCCTCCCGAAGCTGCGCGCTCGGTTGAAGAGGACGACCTTCCCCGATAGAGGAGGACCGTTCTTCGGTCAAGGGTATACGAGTAGCTGCGCTCCCCTACTAGAACCTCCAAACAAGCTCTCAAGGTCTCCAGAGCTTTTTGTGGTAAGACACATAGGAGGTGTCAAAGAAGGAAAATAAAAGCCATTTGGGGAGGATGACATTTGAGAACAGAAACTAACTCTCCCAAACATCTGTTTGCCTTTCTGATATTCCCTCTCCCTCTGGTAAAGAACTCTGCTTCCCATCAGATGTCCTCCTCACTGAGGCAGAGAGAGTCAGAAAGGTGAGTGGAAAAGGTGACAGACAAAAAGCAAAGGTTCATACAGAGAATGAGGCAAAGAAAACATTAGCCAATGACTTTGTGATGAAGTGGAAACTGGAAGGTACTCAGCTGTGGGGAAGACCAAGGTAAGGGAATGAGAGGGGGGTCCACGGTTATGAGATGAAAAGCTTTCAAGGATCTGAATTCCAGTCCTGTGGGGATGATCCAGAAAAGTCTCTTGCTCTTTTAATTCTTCTTGTCAATTCTGCAGGGAAAAATATTTAGGTATGTTGCAACTTATATGTCAATGTTTTGTATTTCCGAATTAATAAAAAGGTGTTTTGTATTGTATTTATCATATATAAAATACTTATCATATATATAATTTATTTATCATATATAATGTATATATCATATATATATATAAATAAAAAGGTGTTTTGTAATATATTTATCATATATATATATATATATATATATATATATATATTATCTTATATATGTAATCTCTCTCAAACCAACCACATGCATTCATTCAGACATTTTTTTTTCTTTCTCTTTCCTTTGGTTTTAATTAATGTAGTTCTATATCACATACTACACGCAAGAAATTTTTTAATAAAATCTTTTCTAATACAAAAATAGTAAATAAGTAAGAATCTGGTACAAGTAGAGAAATCAAAGAACTTATTTGATTAATTAATCAGTATTAGAATTGGTATTACTGAAGGCTGATTCACAGAGCATTTCAAGGATGCTTATTGTGCAACAAGAAATAAAATTTAAATTAAAGATGCTATGATCCAGCAATCCTACGACTGGTAACATATCCATGAAAAACAAATCAGAGAGTAAAGAGATATCTGCACTTCCATGTTCACTGCAGCTCTATTCACAATTGGCAAGATATGGAATCAACCTAGGTTTCAAGGATGGATGAGTAGATAAAGAAAAAAACACAAACACACACATACACATACATACAGGGAATATGTAATCTTCGTATTAGCCTATTAATGCTCCAGTATGACATTGAAAGGGCATAAAACCCAACTCTTTAACCTTTTTATATTACAAATAACTTTTATTGACAATATAAAGAATGGATGTCATCAATAATATTGAAGTACTACTAAAATAGGAATAAACCATGACAAAAACAACCAGAGACTGAGTAGAACTGCTCAAACAAGAAACTGCATCAGACATTTTATGTGGACAGTGAAGTGGAGCTGGCCTGGGGGGTTATGTTCACAAACACACTCTCTCTCTCTTTTTAAACCAAATTGCAGCAAGCTTATATTGTGTACACAAGAGACCTGATCAGAAACTGCCCCACACAAATGCAGGGACAGACAGCATCTGGCCCAAGATCAAGGAGGTTTTTATAACACAAAAGTTACAAAGGTGGGTGTCTTGGGAGCTCACAGCTGACAGGGTTCTGGCAAGACTAATGTAAGAGCAGATAGCAGGTTAATGATCTATATGATTTAACATCTCAAGGTAGGGAGTGAGCTCAGAATCAAAAACCAAAGTTAATGAGGAGCAGCTGAGATTTCAGGGAGAGTTGTTATCTGGTCAGGGAGAGCCAGGCCTGGGTAAGTTCAAAGCATGGGCAAGAGTTCCAAGCAAGTTTAAAATATCAAAATGTGGTCAGGCCAAATAGAAATCTTAGTATTTTATAGTAAAACAGAAATCAACATTTCATGACCTGGATTTAAGATTGTGGATCCCAATCTTAAAATGGAATTAGGCTGGGTTCATCATATCCCTCTTGTCTTCTGTGTCCCTTTCAAATCTTTGATAGGATGGAGGATGGGCTCTAAATAAATTTCACTCCCTCACGGGACAGTCTCCAACTTTCCAGACTCACTCAAAATTGGCCTCCTTGATCTGACCTGACTCGATTTACCTGTCTATACTGACCCCCTATCTAATTCTGGCTTCACTCCCCCTCTAATTTTAGAAACTCCTTCTTGCTGTAGGAAAAGGGGCAAAGACCACTCTGGCAAACTTGAGCTCAGAGGGGGCAATGTCAAGTGGGGCAAGTTGCTTTGGGGTTCCCTTTTAGAAGTCAGGTTGGATTCAAATATGTTTGAGGAAGAACAAGTTGTAAAGTCATCAGGGGTGGGTACTTCCTACAACTTTAGTTTGGGGAACACCAGCTTGATATAATGTTCTTTTAAACCTTCTTTGTTAAAGACTTGTATACCTCAGTGTAGATCCCAGCAGGGCCTCCAAATATGATACCACTGGTTACCAGTGATGAGTTCTGCTCCCTCACATGTTGAAGTTTGAACATTAGAGAAACACTCCAAGGCAAGCATATGAAGCAAGGTTGTTTAGAAAGAGGGAACATTGACTTCTCACAAAAGGGAGAATTGTGCCACAGCTGGTATCCTGGTATCCCCAAGTTCATGCACTCTTATGAAATCTGGGGTCTTTGCAGAACCTGGGCCTATACAGAAGATCCAAGAAGCTTTTTGGAGAAGGGATCTCTGATGCAAAACAAAGAGAGTAGGGTTTCAAGGATCTACACCATGGATTGTGATGTAATAAATGTAGCCAGAAAAAAATTCCTCACAACGAAATTAAAAATCTCAGAAAATCACTTTGCAATCTCAGAAAATCACTTTGCAACTTTCCAAGAGAAACTAATTGCAATATGTATACCTAGGTAACTTATAAATCCGAACAATGTTAACAAAGCTTTACATTAAGCACTCTCTCAGGAATTAGGCAGCTGGTCCACTAGTTAGAAAGATTACTTCTATTTTGTATGGGTAAAATCATATTATTTGCATACCATCCATTATGTTTCAAAGGAAGTGTGCCTGAACTCATTCAAATATAATGTAGTTCACAAAGGTACAGGTTAAAGAGAATAGAGTTCTGCTATATGAACCAGTAATATTTTTCCGTTATTTTTTAAATACTTTATATGGTAAAAATACAGCAAAAAATCTATCTTGTTCAAACACTAAAATATATATGATATGGTCACAGTTCCCAGGATGATGTAAGTAGTCCCTGGCTCCTTAACTGTTCAACGTAGTGTATCCTAAGTCCAAATTCAGCTTCTCTGGCTTCAGTTATTTATCACAGCTAAAATCATACTATAAAGATACATGAAGAAACAGAGCAAGTGCAAATCAAGCTTGATCATGGCTTCTTTCATATGTCACTTCAGTTGCCCTCAACTTTGTATTTCTGTTGAATCAGACACCCCCACGTTGCCACTTGGCACCACAATAAACCAATATATATTCAAAGTAGCAACAGGTAAGTTGAGAGAGAATCCAAACCAGTGCAGTGAAACAACTAATATACAGTGACATTGGTATGGCTAAGCAATTCTGGAATTACTCACCTATTTAATTCTGAATAAATAAGTGGGTAATTCCAAAATTAATTAATATGATTACATTAATTAATTCTGGAATTATCCACTTAATTAATTAATTAATGTGATTACATTAATTAGGCTAGATCCAACATGATGTAGCCTAATTAATGTAATCACATTCTAAATCAAATGATATAATTTGAAGCAGACTGAGAGGGAGATGAAGACACAACAATTGTGGAGTGAGGAGATGAACACTACTGCCTCCATCCTCCTCCTTTTCATTTCCTTCCTCTTGTGTTGCTGACACTCCTTTTATCAAACTGTCAAGTATTATATTTACATATAGAAAATACTTAAAATCCATAAAACATCAAGATATCTATATAACGTTATTGTTGGAGTTAATCATTTTAGTAAATTTATAAATGCCTCAATTACTCATTATCACATCTGTGAGTAATTCAGTACCCTCTTTTAAAGGGAACTAAGTTATTGTGATTTAGATGCTTCTACCAAAGTCCAGAAACCACATAAATCATTTGAACAAGGAAAACTAATATAGACTTATTCATGCCCGAGGCTCCAGTTTTTATCCCCAATACTGAAAAGAAAAATAAGTATAATAATTAACTAGTAAAAGGTGGTGAACCACTAAAAGAAGTAAAATAAGGCTCCAAAGAATGCAGAAATGGCATATATAGCAAGCAGATACTGCTTCTTGGGATGAGGCAGAGTAGCCACAAAAGGAAGAAATGTACAAGAGGGACCCATGAGACTGAGGAGCATAACTCATTGAGGAAGATGAACCATGGCCCACTGGAGGTTGAAAGGGATCTGTAATGCATCGACAAATCAGATGTAATTTCATAATATTCCCCCGACCATTTCTGATACCAGATGTATGGGGTTTTCCACACCAAGTTATTCTCCAATTCTCTGCATATATCTGGGTGTCCTATAGTTGAATTAAGGAACTATCAGAGACCCCACAGTCTTACAAGTATGTACCCATGACTAGAGATGATAATCACAAGATGGCGCCTCAAGTTACCCACATGTTTCTGAAGTAGTTGTCACTGTAAGGAGGTCCAATGTAGTCTCTCCATTGGAAAAGTAAACCTCTACTAGACTTTCAGACCCTTGCCCATACCACAGAAAAGACATAAAGATGTGTTGGGCTTTAGCAAAGAGAGGATGAGCATCATTAGAAAGTGAAAAGTGAATAAAGGAACCCTCAGAGAATAATGTGGGCAATCTCAAAAGCAAAAAGAGACACACCACCAGGGATTAAGGTCAGGTTTATTTTAATAGGGTACAAACGTAGAATATATGATCCAAAGGGACAGAACATCCCTAGAGATTGGGATATATAAAGCAAGATGGTTTTCTATTAGGGAGTCTAGTCTGGAATGTAGTTTGCATCTGATGGATCAGGTGATTAATCCAATCAAATTTTAGCCTCTAGCTAGTAGTGTGTTTCTATTGAAATCTTGTTCCGCTTTGCTTCATTCCAGAACATTTATGGGGAACTGGAAAGTTATAAAGTAACTTATGGGATTGTTTGGTGCATTTTTATATTTTGGTCTCTTTCTGTCCCTTAAGCTTCTTTGTCCAGGTCAGGAGCAGTTCACAAATTATTGTTCCACATCCCAAAAGGCACATTTCTCCTTTAGAGAGTTTTTTTCCTTAGTATCCCTAAATTTCTACCTTATTCCCAAGGACGATCCTCCATTCCCAAGATTCATCTTCAGAATGGATGATTTTCTACAGCCCTTTTCTAGAAGGGATCATAAAACCAAGAGAAACAACTTTGTTTATTAGCCAATTTATTATGAAAGATCTTGGAAAGACACAGTGAATAGCCAGATGAACATGTGCATAGGGTGAGGCCCAAAATATCTGGAACACATGAGTATCTGTCCCATGGTGGAGTTTCAGAGGCACCACCCCAAAACACACATGGATGCATTGTTATTCATCAAGTCAGATGCTCCCTCAATGTTTGCATGGAGGTTTCACTGAGTCACTATGATTGATTAAATCACTGACTACTGGCAAATAATAAACTCAACCTTCAGCCCTATTTCCTCCTCTCTTTCAACTTTCTACTCATAAAATTTGTTACTTTGGCAATCTGCCCCCCTCCTGAGGTGACCCATGTTAATAAGATGACTTTCTAAAAGTTATCTTATTAACATAAACTCAGATGGCTGAAAGGGGCTGGTTATTAATAACAAGAGACTCTCCTTTCATCTGCATCAGGAAATTCCAAGAGTTTTAGGAGCTGTTTTCAGGGATCAGGGAGAGAAACCACTTTTCAGGGACCTAGAGTGAAGACTAAAATTATGGATAAAGATATCAATATACACATTTCCTACTATGTAACCAAAAGGTGAGCCTTCTGCACACTGCTGGAAGGTGATTCAAAAAGAAAAAAACAGCCCAGTTTAGTAACCCATGCCTGTGATCCCTGAGGCAGGAGTATCACAAGCTCAAAGCCAGTCTAAGCACCATAGCCAGGCTCTAAGCAATGCAACAAAACACTGTCTTAAAATAAAATTTAAAAAGGTTTGGTGGTGCTGGAGTTGTAGCTCAGTGCGGGAGCATTGTGAGGCACTGGCTTCAATTCTCAGCACCACATTAAAGAATAAACTAAATAAATTTATTGTGTCCAACCACAACTAAATAAAAATAGTTTTTAAAAAAGATTGGGGACATCACTCAGTGGTTAAGGAGCCTGAATTGAATCCCTGGTCCCCCAACCCACATCCAAAAGAAAAAAGAAAAAAAAAACAGAACTACCTTGCAATGAAGTGGCCCCTCCACTGCATTGTACAAAATATCTCACATTGTCTCAGTTGGCAAAAAAGTGTTTACACGGTCCAGCTCCATTAACACAAAGAAAACCAACATAGAGCAGATTTGGAACAGAAATGCAATAAAATGATACTGGACTCTGTCCACACCTTTGACTTTATACTTTATGTATACATACATGTTATACCATTTTACAAATTTTGAACTTCCATAAAACAACAAATCCATCATGACAAAGCAACCTGACTAAGGAAGAAGTTCTTATCTACTCCCCAACATAAGGAAAAAGCACTCCCAATCACTGTACACTACACTACTATATGATCTCTTCAGATTCACTCAGTCTCATTGACTATACTATTACCTAAAAGATAACAATTTGTATAGAAAATCAAAATATAAGAAGAGAGAGGAAGCAAATGGTCAATACATACAGTTACACACATATACACCACAAGCAAAGAGAAAATATACAAAACTAATACATCCTTGTTTCTAGAAGTACTGTGTGTTATATGTACTCTCTTTCTTCCAAATCCCATTCTCTGTTTCCTCTCCCCAAGTCAGAAAACTAGTCACAAAAATCTGGTAGAGTGAACACACCTTTATTTTTGCAGGGTCTAATTCTCAATAGTCCTGTCTCTTCTTGTTTGCTGTGGTTTTCCATTAACCCTTAAGATCAGACTTGGAAGTACTAAGAGGAAATATACTAACTGGACCTATGCTCATGATCAAAGCTTTTTGAAATTCACTTTGCATCTGAAAATTCTCTTTTTCATTTATATTTACTCTAGTAATTCTTGCCTTTCCTCAGTTACAGTATTGACACAAAAGAGGAATGGAGGAAAAAATCAAAAGGTAGCAGGAAGGGTGGATATGATCAAAGTACATTATATGCATGTATGAAATTGTCACAATAAAACCTGACATTTTGTACAATGAATGTGTACTAATAGCTTCTAAGGGGGATCCATTCCCTTATCCCTAATTCCTTGGATTAACATATCACAATATTCTCAATGGTACCAGAAAGTTACTGAGGCAAGGGAAAACAAATATGTTCCATTCATCCCAGAATAGAAAGCAAATACCATAGAAAGTTGGACCATTCTCTTAAAAATCCACCATTGTTTGGAGATTGGAACAGAAATATCTTCCAAAGGCTTATGTGTTAAAAGCTTGGTTCTGCTTGTGGCCCTTTTTGGAAGTGGTGGAAACTTTGGGTGGTGGGGACTAGGAAACAGGAAGGAAGTAGGTAAATGTGGCTGTGTAATTGAAGACTAGGTCTTGTCCCAGACCCTTATTTTTCCCTTCCTCCCTCTCTCTTTTTTCTCTCTCTACCCTCACTTTTAACTCCCTCCCTTCCCCCTACCCTTTTCCTCTGTCTCCCTCTCTTGCTTTGTGTCTTCTATAAGATGAATCACTTGCTCCACCACATGTTATCAATCATTACATGACATTCTGCCTCAGAAACAATGAAGCTAGACAATTATGAACTGAAACCTCTAAAACTACGAGGAAAATAAATCTCTCCTCCTATAGGTTGATTTCTCAGTATTTTGTCACAGAGTCAACAAGATGACTAACACACCTATTCATATCCCAGAAAACTTTTGGATGATAAACTTTCTGGCATCTGATAGTCCAAAATTGCAAAAATAGAACTGGAAAACCTTCTCAATCTCGTTTCCTCTACAAACATGCAAGTCCAGTAATGTGATCTCCCCTTTGTTTGAATTTTTTTCAGACAGGGTACCTCTAAGGTGCCCAAGATAGTCTGAGACTTAAGGGCTAAAGTGATCCTCCTGCCTTAGCCTCCCCAGTAGCTGGGATAGAGGTATGAGCTGTCACACCTATCTAAAATATTTTTCAATACCAAAAAGATATGGTTCCTTATATTTAAATTCCACATTCCCTAAACCAGTTCAAAAAGAGTTAACTTTTAACCTCTGCTATCTGAATATATAAGATATGAACCCTTTTAACCACACATCTGAAGTCTGAGCAAGAGCAGGAGGACAAGTACATTGCACCTTCCAAGTCTCATCTCAGGGGATTTTGCCACATTGAGTCTATAGCCACAGCAACAGCCACAGTGAGTGATCACACATACCAAGGGACTCTATGAAGACAAAACCTTTTGGTGTCACGGAAGTAATAAAGATTTAGCCTCTGGGTAAGCACCATCAACACCACAGCTTGAGATGAACCCCTCCTTTGGAGTGCTCAGGGTCTCCTCCAAAGTAGGAGAATTGTTAAGGGGTACAGGGAGCCCCTCAGACCCACTCTCCATGGAGCAGATGGTCATGGACACATCTCCATACATAATCATGAAGTACGGAAAGAGAGCTCCAGAGAAGGAAGCTGGAGGGAAAGAGAAAATGTGGGACCCATCATTCATGTTATAGAAGGAGACATCCCCTTCACTGTAGTCCAGGAAAACCCCCACCCTGCAGGGATCCTGCCTAGGAGATAACCAAGTCACAGGACCAGTCCCGGCAAAATAACTATTGTCATGTTTCCCCATAACCCAAAACCCCTTATCTGGTAATTCTCTGTATGAGTCTGTTCTTTTTAAATCTTTCCAACAGACTCCCAGAGTCCACCTGCTATGGGATTTATTCTTTATCTCCACTTCCCAGTAACATCTTCCTGATGTGATGCCCTCAAGACCCAACACACTGAAATTTTTATCACTATTCACAGAGGGGTCCTTCAGACACGTCTTTTCATGAGACACACACAGCATGGGGTGAGCAGAGTCTGGATCCAGCGTGACAGACCCTGTTGAGAGAGTTATCAATCATGTAAGGTGCGCCCTTGCCCCAACACATAGCACACAGCCACCCACCACCTCACAGCCACATAGCTGCCTGAGCTGAGGAGGGGATTAGACTCCTGAGATATAAGTCTTATAACTCAAACCAACGTCCTCAACCAGAAGAAGGAGCCAGAAGGCTGACTTGAGGGTAGCCATGTGACAGGACCATTGGTTACAGTTTTGTGACCATCACTTCTGCCACGGTAACACCATTGGTGATGTCAGTATCTGAATCACCACAGAGGGCTTAAGGAGAAGCCACAAACTATGAGAGCAACAGGAGGAACATCTGGAAGCACACAATCACTCACAGGCTTGGAACTGTTCCTTCCGCCAATCTAGGAGAGAACACATATTTCATATCAGGGATTTGCAGGTACTCCACACATCATGACCAGCACCCAGTCTACTGAAACACAACAATGTGGGAGGAAGAATGGAAAAGCTGTGTGAAAAAATTCAGCTGCTGTATTTATTTTTTAATCACACACACACACACACACACACACACACACACACACACACCTCACACATAAACATGAAGTATGGAGAGGCCACTGCAACATTCCCATGAAGACTATGTCCAAAAGCTTCACACCCTGGGATCAAAATTCTGTATAACAAACTGAAAAGTCACTGTTTAGATTTAACTACAAAATAATACTTTCTCAAGACCCAAACATACAACCATGCTAAAAACTAGGTTATCTTGTGATACAGTTGAGGTTACCAAAATTTCCAAGACCTCTTTTACTTATAAAGAACTGACTGTGCTGGACTTGTAAGGTTACCTCTAAGCCATGAGTAGAGAATTACATCTAGCTTAGCTGAACTTGGAGGATGACTAGAAATCATGAGTGCTAGGACCTCAGAGAAATTTTGCCAAGGTAGGTGGCAATGGAGAGGGATTTAGGATGGGAAAGAAAGAAGTTCAAAGCAGGAAACAAATATATACAGTGAGAGGTCATCACTAGTGACTTTTCTTCCACTTCTCACAGACCAAGAGGAGAAAAACATCCTGACATATATGGGTGAACCCAAAAATCTAGGACCTAGTCCTTTGCCTCCCACAAGAATTCCCTGAAGAGTTTCAAAACTTCCAGCTATGATAGAACCCACATTCCTGAACTTCATAAAGTGTGAATGTGTTAAATACATGACTAGGCAACTTTACAAATGTGATTAAGATTCAGGTTCTGGAGCTGAGATTATTCTGGATCCTATGCATCACTCCAAAACTACTCACATGAACCCTTGTAAACAGAGACCTTTCATGGCTATAGTCAGAGAAGCAGATAGAATCACAGTAACAAGGTCAAAAACATACTGTGTTGCTGGCTTTGAAGATGCAAGAACAGGCCCTCAAATGAAAAATTACAGATGGCCTCTAGAAACTGAGCAAGACAACAGCCTCAGAAAGAAACACAGCCTTGTCCCAACTTTCTTGAACTTCTGGTCTATAAAGATCTAAGTTTGTAGAAATTTGGAAGCAAACAGAAAACTACTATGCCTATATAGGTGTCAAAACCAGTGTTGAACAAAGCACTGGCAGATAAATGTTCTTGCAGAAAGCATAAAATTCCCTGTCTCCTGCACACAGGAAGCTGAGGACCCAGAAAATGTCAAATTCTCTGCTAGATGATGAAGAGACAGATAGTTTCCAAGTGAGCCAGTGAACCAGAGAAAGTCTGAAGTTCAGAGTAAAAAGCCCAATGTCAAACAGGAATAAGTGACCCAGACCTTGGACATAACCTCAGGGTCAGGGGAAGGGAGACCAAGCAATGAGATGAGACCTGCCTTTTCTCAGGAGACACCAACCCAAGGGTATTATTAACCAGTTCAGATGAGCCTCCTGATGGTGAGGACCTCCAATAACCAAGAGAAAACACAAGGTCCATCTTCTCCCACAGTCCCAAGGCCACATAACTCTCCTCCACCTTCCATATTCCCTTTTGGGAATGAGATAGGAAAGTCATTGACCAAAGCAAAGTATACATATGTCATACACTCCAAAATGTCTTCAACTGGAAAGCTTTTGCCTCCAACAGGGCAGAGCCTCAGGAATAAGATTAGAATAGTTAAAATAATAACTAAACAACATTTTTCTTTCTTAAAGATTTGTGTTTAAATTTGTGCCCACCATATCCAATAATACAGGTTCAATCAGATACATTGGTATTTCCATCTTTGTTGAATTTCTTCATAGAAACTAGATCATATTAAATGACTGAGGAGACCCAGATGACCCTTGGAGAAAAGTAAATATTTCTCATTTTTTACCAAGACATTATTTGGTAATCCATTATAATTTCATATGTAATAACTGACTGAGATTATCAAAGGAGAAAAGAGAGGTGAAGAAAGCAGCCAGGGGAGAAAAGGAGAAGGAGTGAAAGAAAAAAAAAACTTTTGAGATTTTCCAGTGTATCTAGTACCATGCTATGCACCTTAATGCAGCCTTCACATAATTCCCACCAAAAATTTGAATATATAACTCATTGTTACAATTTCATAAACAAGATGAGATCAGACATTAGTTCACCTCACACTATTGGCCTGTCAATATTAAAGTATTAATTCTAGTACAATAATGTGTTTATCCTTACAAAATAAAAGAGTATGCAAGTTATACATGAAAATACAGCCATTAATTCAGCAGAGAATGGGGGAGTTGGTTAAAAAGAAATGACTATTTGATCCTTCTTTTATAATAAACCTGTCCACAAAAAAATCATTAAGATTCTCAAAGAGTGTTCCACATACATGTGAAACCAAAGCCTGCTTGATGCCATGGGTCACCTTTCTCTGTTTCTCACAGTCTATATCCCTGATGTCAAAAAGAAATAACAAGAGTAGAAAAAGGGAAGATTATACAAATTCAGATAGCACAGGTCCTATACTAATCCCCAGAGTTAAAGAGTCTTCTAGATAATCTTTCATTGCATTGGAAACTGCCTTAGCATATACTTGTCCTAACTGCTACTGGAAGGTTCAGGTGGTCTCATTATCACAGGCAAAACCAATGAGATAAATACTTAGAAATGGCTTAATAGAATTCAGAGAGAGAGAGAGAGAGAGAGAGAGAGAGAGAGAGAGAGAGAGAGAAAGTATTCATTGAACTCTCTCAAAGATGTATCAAGAAGTTGGTTACAATACATGCACACAAAGAACCTGAAAATGCTCTTCACATTGAACTCAAACCACCTTGGATATGATCCTCCAGCTCTCACTGCTTCAGCACACCCAAAATTTCATTGTGAGTCTTGGGCACTCTACTTTTCTTCTCATCTCCTCTCTCATCCCACCTCATCCTTTCTTCTCTGATTTGCTCAATACCCTTTGTCAGGTAAACAATTTTAAACTATCCAGGTTCCTCCTTTTATGATCTTCACACATTAAAATAACAAAGGCATTAAAGACCAAGCCAACAGACAAAGCAAAATTCTCTTAAAAGCAGAGAAAATTGTTGTGAACATTAACTTGCATTTTGTTCCTGTAACACAAACACAAACACAGAATGTTGCATATAAATTTAAGTAGTTCACCGATGCCCTAAGCATCCTGGACCCCAAACTGAGAATACCAGAAATTCATTTCTGAGCAAACAAAGTACTTAGAAGAATCCTAGCTAGGACAGTGAGTCAGAGTATGAGGGGGCTGAGAGAAGACCAATATCCAGAGGACAAGAAAGAAACAAGAAAACTAAACCTGGACCCCAAAATAGGAATCTGGGGTAAAGGGAATACAGAACCAAGGCCCCACATTAGGAAGATGTAAGTCCCAAGATGTAAAATATAATTTCTGAAATTTCATGGAGACCACCAATTCTTATCTACACAGCTCCAACTCTGCTCCATCTGGGATCTCCTCACAACTGAACTCTCCAGTGTCATTGCACCAACAACAAATACCTTTTCAAAGTATGTTTTCAGGGGGTACAGCTAACCCTAACCTGCAGGGGAGGATGGTCCTAGAATAGGTTCACTCCTGAGAACTACAATACGAAAAAATAAAATTAAAATTAAACAAGACTATAGGGAAATTACCAAAAATGAAGAATGATTGAGGGTTTGGTTGTGGCTCAGTTGTAGAGTGATTGCCCAGCATGTGAAAGGCACTAGGATCAATACTCAGTACCACATAAAAATAAAATTATTGTGTCTACCTACAACTAAAAAAATGTTGAAAAAAAATGAAGAATGATTTAAAGACAGGAATGTGAGGTGAGTTCTGTGGTCCAATCCCAAGGAGAAGTCCCTGTGGTCTTCCAATGCAAGTTACAATCACTTTTCTCTCCATTTAGGAGAATTTTGCTTTCCTGTTGTGCTTGGCTTTGGTTAGTTTGGGCAGGGGACAGATTAATGTGTGACGATTATTAAACGAAAAAAAAGAGAAATTAAAAGTGTTTACTGGGAGGGGAGGGAAACAAATTAGAGACAGCAGAGCAGGAAAACCCATCCCATCCTGGGTGGAGACCACTGATACAGAAGGGCAGAGGAGGAGGATGGAGAAGTGAAGGCCAAGGAAACATCAGAGTCACTTACCTGCATACAGAGGGGCCTTCCTCCAGGCTGAAAGGGAACACACAATGGAGAGATCACAGTTAAAACAAGCCTTCTCAGGATGAATGTACCTGCCCTGGCCTCCCCTCCATTCTAAAGATGAGACTGCCCACAGGAGGACAGAGCCAAGAAAGGAGATGTGCTCTTGCAGTATGCAGGGACCCCAGGGTGTTGTGGGAAATGCCCTGGACCACAGATCAAGATGGCTGCTTTACAGGCCAAATTCTACCACTGTCCCACTGCTTTCTCTCAGAAAAATTTCTGACTCAAAACCCATAAAAATCCATATTCTATCTGTCTTTTCTCAGTTTTCTGCTAAGGATAAAAATCATACTATGTGTGAAAATATTTGAGAGAATAAAATATAAATCATTCCACAATTATCAGAAGGCATTATTATATCCAGACATTTTCTGGCAAAGATATACTTGGGAAAGGGGTAGGTATTTGGCCCCTGGTAGAGGGCTTATCTAGCATGCACAAGGCACAAAGTTCAGTCCTCAGCACCACAATGAAAAAATAAAATAAAAATTTAAAAAGACATTTGGGAAATTACCAAAAAGTGAAGAATTATTTAAAGATAGGTACGTGAGGTAAGTTCTGGTGTAAAAATGCCCAATTTCTTACAGATGAAATATTTCTAGAGAATAAGAAACATTATTTCAGGAAGTACTTGGTTCACTCCATTACATTCCCACCTGTGGTGACAGCCCACTTGGATTAGCACCTTTGGGAGCTGGAGAAAACATAATCCTTGTATGGTGATTTGTTGGGAGATGAACAGAAGGCCGCACTCCTAAACCCGATTACTCCATTTCCTTATATGTATCATTTAATAATATCTAGTATCTGCCTTTAAGCTTCTGAGTGCAGACCAACAGCTAGATGTATTGAAGGCTAAAAAACAATATTCTCATACATGTCCCTCACCAGTGATGGGAATGGGGTTCCCCTCGGTGGAATGAGCTGGCTGCAAAATAAAAGCTAATAAAAATGAAACAATGAAAAAAAGGCAGGACACAACAGAAAATATTTTTAGAAAGAGGGGACAGGCCGGGACTATCATACAGATTGAGTTTCTGTACTAAAAACATAAAATGGAGCCTACACTTGCTTTTTTATATTGGGGAAGATCAAAGGCCTTCCATAGAATGTTCTTCACCAAAAAGGTTATAGGTGGACTGTCTGGTACCCAACGAGTACCAGCTACTATGAGGAATCTTCCTAGTAGGGCTGAGATAAAGGTCATGTGCCTTGGGCAATCCATTGCATAGGAGAGCCAAGGATAAACCGAAAATCTCCCTGGTTGCCATATCTAGAGAAGACCCCAAGTAATTCAAGGATGGCTTCCAGCACAATATAATGGGCAAGACAGGATTGAAATAAGATGCAAAATACATGACAGACCAGGAGTCACCATCACACCCAGGTTTCCAAGCACTAAATAGGAAACAGCAGCCCAGATCTAAGAAAGCCCAGGGAGCAGTGTTCTGGCTTCCACTAGCTCACAATTAGCCTCCCAGGGATGGGAACCCACATGTCTGTGCCTAGATAGAAACAAGGAAAGGGAACACCAGATCACAGGCAGGATAAGAAAATCAAGGATACCGGGACAATCACTTACCAGAAAGATAAGAAGCTTTCCTCTGATCTGAAAAACAACCCAGGAATTAGGAGAGGTGGGAACTAGCAAATGCACTATCAACACATCATAGAAAATTAAGAATGAAAGCAGAACTTACTAAGATCTGCTTGGAGTTCATCTGAAAGAAAATGAAAAACAGCGTGAACCTTCATCCACAAGAAAAGAAAAGTCTAGGGATAACAGGAACATACCTCAATATTGTAAAAGCAATCTATGCTAAGCCTCAGGCTAGCATTATTCTGAATGGAGAAAAACTGAAGGCATTCCCTCTAAAATCTGGAACAAGACAGGGATGCCCTCTCTCTCCACTTCTCTTCAACATAGTTCTCGAAACACTGGCCAGAGCAATTAGACAGACGAAAGAAATTAAAGGCATAAAAATAGGAAAAGAAGAAATTAAATTATCACTATTTGCAGATGATATGATTCTATATCTAGCAGACCCAAAAGGCTCTACAAAGAAACTATTAGAGCTAATAAATGAATTCAGCAAAGTGGCAGGATTTAAAATCAACACGCATAAATCAAAGGCATTCCTGTATATCAGCGACAAATCCTCTGAAATGGAAATGAGGACAACCACTCCATTCAAAATATCTTCAAAAAAAATAAAATACTTGGGAATCAACCTAACAAAAGAGGTGAAAGACTTATACAATGAAAACTACAGAACCCTAAAGAGAGAAATAGAAGAAGATCTTAGAAGATGGAAAAATATACCCTGTTCATGGATAGGCAGAACTAACATCATCAAAATGGCGATATTACCAAAAGTTCTCTATAGGTTTAATGCAATGCCAATCAAAATCCCAATGGCATTTCTTGTAGAAATAGAGAAAGCAATCATGAAATTCATATGGAAAAATAAAAGACCCAGAATAGCAAAAACAATGCTAAGCAAGAAGTGTGAATCAGGCGGTATAGCGATACCAGACTTCAAACTATACTACAGAGCAATAGTAACAAAAACAGCATGGTACTGGTACCAAAACAGGCGTGTGGACCAATGGTACAGAATAGAGGACACAGAAACCAATCCACAAAACTACAACTATCTTATATTTGATAAAGGGGCTAAAAGCATGCAATGGAGGAAGGATAGCATCTTCAACAAATGGTGCTGGGAAAACTGGAAATCCATATGCAACAAAATGAAACTGAATCCCTTTCTCTCGCCATGCACAAAAGTGAATTCAAAATGGATCAAGGAACTTGATATCAAATCAGAGACGCGCCGTCTGATAGAAGAAAAAGTTGGCTACGATCTACAGTCGGTGGGGTCGGGCTCCAAATTCCTCAATAGGACACCCATAGCACAAAAGTTAATAACTAGAATCAACAAATGGGACTTACTCAAACTAAGAAGTTTTTTCTCAGCAAAAGAAACAATAAGAGAGGTAAATAGGGAGCCTACATCCTGGGAACAAGTCTTTACTCCTCACACTTCAGATAGAGCCCTAATATCCAGAGTATACAAAGAACTCAAAAAATTAGACAATAAGAGAACAAACAACCCAATCAACAAATGGGCCAAGGACCTGAACAGACACTTCACAGAGGAGGACATACAGTCAATCAACAAGTACATGAAAAAATGCTCAACATCTCTAGCTGTCAGAGAAATGCAAATCAAAACCACCCTAAGATACCATCTCACTCCAGTAAGATTGGCAGCCATTAGGAAGTCAAACAACAACAAGTGCTGGCGAGGATGTGGGGAAAAGGGTACACTTGTACATTGCTGGTGGGACTGCAGATTGGTGCAGCCAATTTGGAAAGCAGTATGGAGATTTCTTGGAAAGCTGGGAATGGAGCCACCATTTGACCCAGCTATTCCCCTTCTTGGTCTATTCCCTAAAGACCTAAAAAGAGCATGCTACAGGGACACTGCTACATCGATGTTCATAGCAGCACAGTTCACAATAGCAAGACTGTGGAACCAACCTAGATGCCCTTCAATAGACGAATGGATAAAAAAAATGTGGCATTTATACACAATGGAGTATTACTCTGCATTAAAAAATGACAAAATCATAGAATTTACAGGGAAATGGATGGCATTAGAGCAGATTATGCTAAGTGAAGCTAGCCAATCCCTAAAAAACAAATGCCAAATGTCTTCTTTGATATAAGGAAAGTAACTAAGAACAGAGTAGGGACGAAGAACAGGAGAAGAAGATTAACATTTAACAGGGATGAGAGGTGGGAGGGAAAGGGAGAGAGAAGGTAAATTGCACGGTAATGGAAGGAGACCCTCAGGGTTATACAGTGGAGGGGGTAGAGAGAGAGGAGGGGAGGGGAGGGGAGAGGTGGGGAGGGGGGAGGGTGGATGATGGGAAAGGCAGCGGAGCACAACAGACACTAGTATGGCAATTTGTAAATCAATGGATGTGTAACTGATGTGAATCTGCAATCTGTGTATGGGGTGAAGGTGGGAGTTCATAACCCACTAGAATCAAAGTGTGGAATATGATATGTCAAGAAATTTGTAATGTTTTGAACAACCCACAATAAAAAATTAAAAAAAAAAAAAAAAAAAAAAGAAAAGTCTGTGTGCCTGAAAAACCTAAGAAAAAACTTTGATACTAGAATTTCTACCTACACACCCACTCAACCCCACCAGGCTCTAGCTGTCCTATCTGATCGCCTCAGTCTCCTCCTCTGGGCTCAGGACCCTGGATCTCTCCAGAGAGCTGGACCCCAGACTCTGCCCTGTGTCAGCTGTCCCACTCACCACCAGGTCTGCACTTGCCCTGTGCCGTCTTACCAATGGCCTTCAACACCTCTTCTTTAGCCTGCTGTTCCTTTTTCTTAAGCATTCTAGTAGAATGTGCTTTTGTGATAAAATAGCTAGCCACCAAGAGTAGGAGTCCCAGCATGGTCAGGATCACAGCAAATGCTGGTTTCCAGGGAGAAGCCTGAGGGAAGAAGGGCTCTGTGGCCCAGGCAGACAGCAGGTCAGGGGCACACCCAGGAGAGCCAGCACACTCAGAGAGGCCAGCCCCTCCCCACAGCTCTGCTGGGAGTGGGAAGCAGCACTGACCTGGGATGTAAATAGCCATGGCCTTCTCCTGGCCCAGGACAGGGTTGAGGACTGAGCAGGTCACATTCCCCACAGAACTGTCTCTCACCACCAGAGTGGCCTCCACACTAAACAGCTCCTCAGTGTCTTGGGTGTGGGCCTCAGAAAGCGCTGGGAACTTGTTTCCACTGAGGTCTCTCCACTGCACCTGGGGCTTTGGGAACCATCCTGAGGCTTTGCACACCACACACACTCCATCCTCTTCTGGCCCTTCTATGTGCACTTGAGGGTCAGAGCCCATCCCTGTGGGAAGGAAGCTGTGGAGCCCCAGGAGGCCATCTTCGGCCTTGAGACTCCAGAGTTGCCTACATATTATACAACATCAGGGGATAAGCTTTCATGTTGAATTCTGGGAGTTCTAGGGGAAGAGGGAATAAAAGAAAGCAGCACAGAGTCCCACAAAGGGCACTGGGCTTTGCTCCCCAACCATGAGTACCACAGTAAACAGGAATGATTTTGTCCCAGGGCTTCCTTATTGAATCTCAGTCTTCTCACCTCACACACTCTCCTAAGACATCTGTATCTCTGTGTATTTCACAAAATTATATTTAGTGACCACCTTTTCTCCTGAATTCTCTTCCACAACACCCATGTTCCCATGAGTTAACTTTACCAGGTTTCCTCCTTTCAAACTCAAAACTCCAAACTGAATTCATAAATTTGCACCACTTGTGACAAAACAACTATTAAAATCTCCCCAATTCCTCACCCTTCTTTATAGACAGTTCTCCCACTTCCACAGACTTATTACTGCCTTTACCTTCTGCCTCTCGGCTCAGTCATGGGACTCAATTTGGCAATGAGAAATTAGCTAATATGACTAGTGCAGAGGTTTTTAAAACATTTGCAACTTGGTTTTAACCTCTACCATTCCCACAGGAGGACAATCGTGGGCTCCCCAGTGGAGGATGGACTCCTGTAACATTGCCTGGTCAACCTGCTACAGCTGCCCTAGGTCAGCCACATGACCACCTGAAACTTGAGCACACCAAACGAAGGTGAACCTGGTGAACTTTTCGGCTGACTTAAGAACAAATAAAAATTACAAGTAAAAAAGTTAATTCTCCCTGTTGATAAAAGAAGTCTCTATTTCTTTTTATTACACCATTTGCTTTAGAAAATTGCAATTACAAATAGGCACTTTCTCCTCTTTTAAAATGTTTATACATAATTTTGAAAACTGACTAGGTTTTTTGCCAGCTTTGTGGCTCAGGAATATCTTACTCAAGGACCTGGGACCCATTTCTTTGAAATGTAAGCATGAGGGAAGATAGCAACCCTTTGCCCCCCTTTTCTCTGGAAAGGTAGGTGCATAACTTATGTGGGTATCTTGCTCCAAAATGTAAAACTACTTCCTGTCATAAAGCTAGAGGAGTTTATTTTGCTTCCAGATAAAGCCTATTAGATGACACTGATGGTCTCCCAAACTACCAGGTAAATTTAGGAAGAATTATGTGGAACAATAGTGCTTTGAGCCCTCTTAGTTGAATATTAGTTATTCTTCAACTTGGCAACAAGCATACAGGAGATTATATATGCTTGGCTCTAAAAAGAAAGATGAAACTCCTTTCTGGTTGTGTAATCCATTCACAGATCACCATAATATGTTTAACACTCTGTTTTGATGCTTATTCTGTAATAAAAAGTGTTTTCTCCTAGCATGAGAGATTTTGTTTTAATTATATTTCTCATAAATGACAAACATGTATGAGTAAACCCAGATGAGATTAGGCAAGTTCAACCCCAATTAGTTGAACTCCCTCAGTGCTTGAAAATATACATTTTTATTGCCAGATGCACCTGAGATTGTGGTTGTTTGTTACACAGCATTATTACAGCAGTAGAACTGACATATAATTTTCAAGTGTCCTGCCACAAAACAACAAATGGTTCAAATAAAACCTTGTAAGTCTCTGAAGTCTTCTCTTCCCCTTCCAAACTTTGTGACCACAAATCTACTCAGTTGACTCTAGTTTCTAAACCTGTCTGACCCCTCCTCCCCCACCCCACTGCCATGTCTCAGGTCAGGCCCTCATTCTCTCCACATCATAACTGCACTCCATGCCTCCTTCTTGCTCACCTCCCATCCATCCATTCACAGCTGCCAACATGAGCATTCCCAGCATGGCTCTGTTTAGGATTCCCCCTACTCTGCATCCAAACTCCATAACACAGCACACAAAGCCTTTACTGATCTGGTAACTGCCTTCCCCTCCATCACTTCTCCCCAAACTCCACCACCTGAGACCCTCAGGGCCCACACACTCAACCCCAAGAACTATCTGGTCAAGTGCAAGTAGCCACAATCACCATGTTGTATGCCCTCTGCCTTTTCACCTTCCACCCCATCAACCTCCAGGGCTCTTGTGCCAGCCCAGGTGTCCACTCCTAAGGACCTCATCCTGACACCTGTGAGTGATGTTAATACAGGATCATCTCTTTGTTCCAGTAATACCACTATTACCATCCTCTCCCTCACTCCTACTATCAACCATGATGGCCTCATTATACACAGAATAATAAACCAAACTTCAACTCAAAGGTTTCATACCAGGGGCTCCCTCTGCATTAAACCATGGCCCCCCAGATACCCACCTGGCTAAATACCTACTTTCTTTGAGCCTTGCTCAGACTGTGAATAAGACTCTGCCTGAGCCCCTATGTAACACTGCAGCTTGTCCTAACACCCCAGCCCACATCCTGAGCCCCTTTCTTAATTCTACTTGGTCTTTTATCTTAAGTACTTATCACCTTATAACATCTTGTACTGAATTATTTGTTATAACTTTTGTTCCTTTGTCTCTAGAAGGTGACCTCCTCACTGATGGGATCTCTGTTACACTGATATATCTCTAATGCACAGAACAAGTCCCCACATATTTCAGATGACCCATATACAGTGTTTGTATTAAATCAATGAATAAAAGATGAGCCACTTTTTTCTTCCATTTCACCTATAAAATGTGAGGCAAAATTGGATGATCTCTGATATTCCCACAGAGCCCAGTACTCCCAAGTTCACTAGAATAGAGGTCAAGTAACTAACCTGCCACCTTCACTTCAAAATCAGCCTCATCATAGAAGCTTCCATGTCTGAAGAAGCAGGTGTACATTCCATTGTCAGAAACCCGGACCTTGTGGATGTGCACGGAAGCCTGACCCTCAGTAAGGATGTCCCTCAGCAGTGAGGTTCGCCCTCTGTATTCAGCCATCTGCTCCTCAGTCTGTTCCTGTTGGTTCCAGTAGATGAACACTGCCTGTGAGAATGTGGTACGGAACCACCCCAGTTCCATGTTCTCTGCATTCATGGCTGGGAGTAGGGCACAGGGCAGTATGGCATCCTCGCCCAGCACTGCCACAATGGGATGTCGAGGGCCAACAACCTGGAACTGCTCTGTGGACAGAGACATGGGGAGGGAAACTATAGAGACACAGACCAAACAACATAGAACACACAACATCAGGTGGAAAGGCCAGAAAGCTGGGGCAGGGGCCACATGAGATGACCCCGGAGGTCTGATGAATTTAGAAGAGGTTTTCTGATCAAAGTGATGTGGCCAGAAATTATACAAAAGACACTCCCTCATTGGCTTCTGCTCCTGGTCCAAGTCCCTCCCATGAAGTAATCTCAAATTCAGTGGTTCTCAAGATTTCATGCACCAGAAGCACTAGGATGCCTTATACAGCACACATCACTGGACCTCATTCCAGAGCATCACATTCACTAGATCTGGGGTGGACCAATGAATGCACATGTACAACGAGTTCCAAGGATGGTCTGGGGAGCACTCTTTGGGAACCACAGGTCTAACTTGCCCTTTTTCAGGAAAACCTGAAAACAGACCAAGGGCATACCTGTGGCCTAGGTCAGCACTCTTTGATCATTCAGCCAAACCTAGAAAATTCCCCTATTCCTATTCTAAATTTGTTACTTCAGTCTATATTTTTCTCCTCCACTGATGGAGGAGAGAAATATATATGCACTTTAAAACAGAGTCAAATGCTACTTACTTCTGTGAAACTCCTGCTCTTGCAATTCACAGAAACCCCCATCACTGCATGTTCAAGGAGCAAGTTCACCTCACTCTCCACCCCCTTGGTGCTCTTGGTCTTCTGAGGCTACCCATTGTAGCCTCCACATGGTTCCCCACTTGTCCCCAGGCTTGACAAGGTGGACCCTCCTTCCCAAGACCCCTCTGAACTCACCTGCTGCTTCTCTCCCCATATGCTCTAGTCCAGCAACGCTGGCCTCTGAGCTTCCTCACACCTCAGCACACTGCCAGCTCTGCACAGGCTCCTTCCCCTGCAGGAACCCTCCTTCCAAATAGTCCTACAGCTCACTTCTCCTTCTCCAGAGTTATGTTCCCATCTACACACCACCTCACTGAACACTGCTGCCTGCCCACACCTGCCTCCCATGCCCCTCACTGTCCAAACCCTGCCCTGTTGCATTTCCAATCATGGTCATCTCTTCCAACACACTTAGGCCTCTCTGCCTAGGTGCTTTTATTACTCACTCTCTCCTGCTAGAAGGTAAACTGTATGACAGAATTTCTGTTTGATTCTTTCATAGAATAGCACTTAATAATCAACATTTCATAAATATTTCAAAAAGAAAATGAATGAATGAATGCTTGCAGCACAAAAAAAGGCAAGAAAACAACAAAAAATGAGGGAAAAATGTATTTTCAAATGTTTTTCTATCTTGATTTTTAAAACCACAAAGGAAGACAAATGGGAACACTCACCTGTGGACAGCTGGACAAGGAAAAGCAGAGAAGTGAGACAGCAGAGCAAGGAGCGACTGCACGACCCCTCCATCTTTAGAGCTGGGGAGAGAGATGGGGATGAGGGCCAAGACCTGCAGGCAGGAGTCAGGTCCAGCCCAGAGCTCCAGTACATCAGCATAGAGAGCAGGGCTTAGGGCTGGACAGCAGTCCCCTGCTGGAGCAAAGCATTCCTATTGGCACATCATACCAACAGGGTGCTGGGACCCCAGAACCCTGATACTGACAAACAGCTGAGTCTGGGCTCCTTCCAGCTTTTCTTAGAAGACTGTGGTATCAGGAAACCATTAGTTACCTGGTAAGAAACTGTTCCTTCCTTTCCAATGCCAACCACGGGGCAGCTCTACTAGGCCCAGAACACCAGGCTCTTTCCTTCCCCATACCTGGAGCTCTGTGGTGGAAACCATTCCTCTAACTCTCTGTTATTGCACACCACTGATAACCCACCAGAAAAGATGGTCAGATTCAGGGTCCCCATCAGGAAGCACATGCAGCTCCTGCTTCCCCCTTGTTCTGCCCCATAGTTATTCCCAGGTTTGACTTGGACAGTGTCAGAGATATTCAAGGAGGCTGTGGTCCCATCACAGAAGCCCAGAACCCCATCTTGCCTTTTTAGATGGGGAGTTCACCTAAACCTGAATCTCAGCCCAATCCCTTCCACTGTGGGCTCAGGACATGGTGCTTCATATGGCAGGTGCCAAGCACTTCCCCACCAACATGTTTGTCCTTGCCTTCTTTTTCTTTGAGAAAGATTTCTGCCTGAGAGGTAAGGGACCCTTCCTGGAGACAGGGCATAGAGATAAAATAGCCCTAGTCAGAGAAAAGACCCCAAATTACCTACTGTTTGGAAGGAGCAGGGAGAAAGCAGTCTGTGGTATAAGGAAGAACAAATTCTGGGAGATGACTTCTAGGCTGCCCTCCAGGCTCAGCCACTCTCACTATGACCTTCTTGGCCTCAGTTTCCTTATCTATATGATGGGCATAGTCACAACTTCTACCTCCCTATTTGTAATAAAAATGACATGAATTTATAGTCACTACATGTAATTAGAACAGGACTGGTCCCAGAAAATGTTACAGAAATATCATTAAAACAAATGAATAAAAGAACAACCCTCATTAAGCTTCTCCTGGTTCTTCCTAGAACAAGACTGTCCCACCTACCCAACCCCACTGCCTCTCACACCACCTCATCCTCAGCTTCTTCCTGCCACCAGCTTCTCCCTGGTTTCCTCCTCTTAGGTCACAGGTGTCTTCAAAGCCAACTTACCTGCTTCTCTGTTCTCCCACCTATGAAAGGCTGTGACTTCCTGGAGCGTCTCTAAACACAACAGCTGGAGAAAGGTCAGACTCACAAGGACCCTGGCAGGCCCCAAATCTGCCTTCAGAATCTGCACCTGCCCCAGGCTGCTCTCAGAGACCAATCCTTACTTCTGAGTCCAATGCTGGGGGCCCAAATTTTTCATTTCCAAGAGGCAGTTTGTCCCCAGGAAACAGGGAAAAAGCAGAGCCACACATAAGTTGCAGTGATCTCTGCAGAGTCTCTGACACTGGAGACCCCACTAAGCCCTCCCAATCAGAGGAGAAATCCCTCTCTGGCTTCTTCCAACATCTAAAGTGAAAGCTTGCCAAAGGAGCCTGGGCAGAGTGTGCCCTGCCCTCTGGACATCGCTCCCTTCACCAGGAAGAAGGCAGTAGAGCAGAGCAGCAAAAAAAGTGTGCCCACAATTTTCCTGGAACACTGCAGAACAAGCCCAGAATGCCACCACCAATCCCTGCCCAAACAGCAGAATCCTGGAGGCTTAGAGATGTCAGGGAAATCTTACAAAAATAAGAAAACAAAATTATATTGAATCCCTACTAAGTATCAAGAACTGTGCTACATAAACTTTACTTATGGGTCTCATTATCACAACTGCAGAGATAAAGCCATGAGCCCTGCCATCTGGTAACATCAATCTAGTAACTTCCTAGATGAGGGAGGAGCTGGCTGTGCCAAGAGACTGCCTCCCACCACCACATCTCCAGGCCAGCCCAGCCCCCTGACCCAGGTAACTCAAATGAGCAAGATCCTGAAAGGGATTTTGGACTCTCAGTTGCCTCAATTACAGGGCCAGAAAGCTTATCTCACCCTGACCTGAGCATTCTCCCTCCCAAGGTTGCCCTTTGCCTTCCATTTGGGGAGGAGGGGGTGGAAGCAGTGACAAAGTGCAGGTCAGGTCTCCTTAAAGAACACTGGCAGAATCCTTGACCAGCACTGGCAGGGGACACTAAACCTCAGCACTGTCCTCTCCCAGCTCATCAGGATCACCGTTCAGCTGCCTTGACAAGAAACTCTATTCACGAAACAACAAATAATTTTCTTGTATAAACTTAAATGATCCTAATACTAATGAGGTTAATATTAACTTTCTTTTATGAATAATATGTAATAAATACCTCTTATCTTTTTCAAGTATTAAGTGTTTTCTAAATAGCTTCAGATAAATACCTAAACCATAAAACAATGGTTAGTGAAATACATTGAGATTCTAAAAATGTGACAGTTGATATAAAGTACTTAACTCACCCAAACCCCCAATTTTATTGATACTGCGGAATGAACACATCCTGAAATATCCAACCAGAAGTGGCTGAGAGACCTCCCTGTGCCTCTCTCTCTCTCTCTTATTGGAGCCAGGACCTGGCCCAGCCATCCTCCCCCCGAATTCAGCTGCTGAGCCCTCCTGGCTAAGGCACCTGCCCCACCACCCTCTGCATGAGCATCCACCCCTTCCTCATCTGAGATTCCAGGGACATAAAGTATCCCTCCCACTCAAGCCCTGAGATAGAAAAGGGTAAGGGAGTGAAGTCAGAAGGAGAAAAATATACATTTCTATAGAAAATTGAGTGAAATGTATTAGATTAATGAAAAGCAAACAATAAATAAAAATTTAAATGAAAAGTCAGCAGACTGAGAGAAAGCTGGCATGAAAAGGAAGGAGCACGGCTGGGAGTCTGGTTCAGTGGTTGAGCTCTTGCCCTGCACTTGTGAGGCACTGGGTTTGATCATCAGCACCACATAAAAATACATAAAATAAAGGTATTGTGTCCATCTACAACTAAAAATATTTAAAAAAAAAAGAAGAAGAAGAAGAAGGGTCGAGGGGCCTGCCATTGGTCTGACCTATCAGGAGATGAGACACCAGAATGAACACATCAGCCCAGAGTATCTGAAACTTGTTCCCCAGTTACTGCAATGTCAGATCAGTTGCAGAGAGCCAGCACAGGCACTGATCATATGTGTGACCCATCAGTGACCCAGGAAGAATTTACTGACCCTCCCAATCCCAGGTAGATCAGGCCCATGTACAGTCAAGGGTGAAACAGGTAAGTCACAGTGGAGGGATTTCAGAACTGGGTCATGGAAAAGGCCTAGTTGTCTCAAATGTTGACCTATGCCCCTCAGAAAAGTAGAGAGGGGCCCAGGGCAGGAGAGTCCATGTCCAGCCCCAAGAGGCACATTCTAAGAGTCCTTGGGATGCTGCACACCCTGTTCCTCTCCTGACACAGAGACTCCTCCCACCAGGCACAGCCAGGGCCTCTGCTCTTTAATAACCACCAAGAAATACTTAGGCACACCATTCACTGAGAGCTGAGGGATGGAGCCTCTACAATAGTGGAAACTTTCCAAGGTCATAGGGTCACATGGACAAACACTGACAGGAGCAGGACTGCCTCCAAAGCACAGTCTAAAACAGTTTGGGGCACCAGCCCTTGGTGTGTTCCAGAGACCTGAAGGGCAAAAGGGGAGGCAAAGATTATGTTAGAACTTCTATCATAAAAATTTTACTCTTATATTGTTAGAGTCTGTAAACAAGTCTGGATGGTGCCTGGCATTTTGCCAGAGAAATGTGAGAGTCTGTAAACAAGTCTGGATGGCGCCTGGCATTTTGCCAGAGGGAGTGGTTTATGAAGTAATGCCAGCAAGCCATTAAGTATGGAGATTCCTTATTGGTTGACTGCTGTATCTAGTTTATGTTAATTAGATAAGCTGTGTGGAATGTATAAATACCCCTCCTGTCCTACAATAAACGGCTCCCACTCCTGCTGTATCAATCTACACAAGTTCCTTGTCACCCCCCGGTTATTTTGCTGCAGCCGGACTACGGCATTATATCTATTTTTTTTTAGCTGAATAGTATGTGTACATATTTGTTAAGTGCAAGTTCAAAATTCATAACTTTAAGGAAGGGCATGTGGGGCTGGGGTTGTGGCTCAGTGGTAGAGTGCTTTCCTAGCATGTGTGAGGTAACTGGTTCAATTCTCAGCACCATATAAAAATAAATAAAATAAAAGTTCATTTACAATAAAAAAAATATTAAAAAGAAAGAGAGAGAGAGAGCATATCTGGAACCATTTGGAAACTCCCTCCCAGAGAGGAAGGAACAACAAGCACCCAGCAAGAGCATGCTCTGTGGTTGCCAGATTACTTTGGGCCAATGGAAAGGTCACCCAGGCAGTCTTGCCCAGTTTCTTTGGCCTCTGCTGCCCCTTGTGGCTAGAATGTGGCAGAAAGGAGGGGCAGTTTCCAGAAGGAAGACAGAGAGGGTATGGAGGTGCAGACAAGAAACATTAAAACTGTGGGGAGCTGGGGTTGTTGCTCAGGGGTAAGAAGCTTACCTAGCATATGTGAGCCACTGGGTTCTATCCTCAGCAACCCATAAAAAATATATGAATAAAATCAAGTTTTTAAAAAAATGAATCTTAAAAATGTGGAAGGGATCAAAGGAAACCAGATATAAAATGCCAGATGCTGTATGTTTCCAAATATATGAAATTAAAGAATACAGAGATGGAAGCTATGATGACAGAAGTCTAATGAGGAGCTCTCTGGCATGCTGAGGAGGTAGTTAAGACAGGAAGAGACAGCATGGCACCTTCTAAGATAAAGGAAGGCTTCATATCTTAATCTGGGGTGCTTCCTCAGGTACACACACATGTAAACCATGTAACTGGAAACTGGTGATCAGGGCATTCATTCACTTTCAATGCTAAAAAGAAGAAAAAGCTGAGCACAGTGGACACACCTGTAATTCCAGCAGATCGGGAGGCTTAGATAGGAGGATTATAAATTGGAGGCCAGACTTAGCAATTTAGCAAGAATCTAAGCAACTGAGCAAGACTCTTTCTCAAAATACAAAATAAAAAGGGCTGGGAATGTGCCTCAATGATTAAGCACCCCTTGGTTCAATCCCTACTACAAAAAAATATATGTATAGAAGGAAAGAGTTTATGGAGGGGAAGAGAAAAAAATACTATTCAACTTACACAAAGGTTTTAGGCAGGTAAAACTTATGCATGGCTAAAATAACGCTGAAAAATCCTTATAACACACATAAAGCATACATAAAATTTTTCAGTTTACAGTTAGTCTTCATTATTTGATTAATGTCCAAGTATCCTCTAGAATATAAATTTCATGGTGGTGTAAATGTGTTCCCAAAGCCTGAGATTACTGTGCCTGTCATATCAGGGCTACTTAATAAATATTTTTTCAGTGACTATAACTGATCACATGGATTGCCCTGATGCTTTGGGGTGACTCAGCTCATCATGGTGGGAGCACATGCAGCAGCAAAACCTCTCATCTCATGGCCATGAAGTGAGACACACAAAGAGAATAGTGTCCTAAAAATTTCCTTCAAGGGAACATCCACAATGACCTAAAGAGCTCCAGTTGGCCCCACCTTCTAAAGGATCCACCACCTCCCACTGGCACCAAGGTGGGAGCCAAACATTTAAATGTGGGGACATTGGAGACCCAAATCATAATAGCATGGTACTACTCCATTGTTTCCTGGAAATAAGACCAGAGAGATCCCACCCCTGTCATCCCTCAGAAAAATGACACATCACTTAATAGAGCAAGCAAAAGCCCCACAATACACCCAACAGTGAGTCCAGTCAGATCATCCTTTGTTACACTTTCTGGTGTGGAGCAGGGCAAAATGCCAAAGTCCAGGTCAAAGGAGCAATCTCCAGAGGGAATTAGAGGTTATGGGGCAGGAACCTCCTTCAGAGGTAAGTTGATAAAGGAACAGATGAGCTGTGTACCCTTCCTCATGGTGCTCAGCTCACATAAAACTTTGTTAAAGTATCCTGCTGGTACTGGAAATGATGACGGACATGAAGAATATCTTGATCATAATAGGATTATTAGAGCATCCCTCCAACCCCACTGCAAAGCCCATGTGGCTAGTCAACGTAGAAAAGTAGAGGAGAAAAAGAAGGAAAGAATATAGGACCCAATGGAAGTGAAAGGTTAATGATCTCCCTTAGAACCACTGATCAGATATCTAGTCTGGGATTCACTCAAGAGTCTCGGATGTTTCTCCAGAGCTTTGTGTGGTGAGAGGACACACAGGAGGTACCAAAGAAGGAAAACCAAAGCCATTTGGGGAGGATGACTCTTGAAAACAGAAACTAACTCTCCCAAACATCCCTTGGCCTTTATGAGAGTCCCTCTCCCTTTGGTAAAGAACTCTGTTTCCCATCAGATGTCCTCTTCACTGATGCAGAGATAATCAGAAAGGTGAGTGGAAAGGTGGTGGACAGCAATGGAAGATTCATACAGAAAATGAGGCAAAGAAAACATTAGCCAAGAATTCTGTGATGAAGTGGAAACTGGAAGGTACTCAGCTGTGGGGAAGACCAAGATAAGGGAAAGAAAATGGGGTCTATGTTTATAAGATGAGATTTCAAGGATCTGAGTTCCAGTCCTGTAGGGATGATCCCCAAAAGTCTCTTGCTCTCTTTACTCTTGTCAGTTATGCAAGGGAAAAATATTTAGGTATGTTGCAACTTATATTTCAATATTTCATATTTCCAAATTAATAAAAAGAAATTTTGAAACATGTCTATCATTAAAATTACCTAATATAAAAAATGTTCTATATACAACTAATATAAAAATTTGTATAAAATTGATCTATTGAAAGCAAGAAAATACTGTATAATTTTCATAGTCATAAATATCTTTCTTGGAGGTTCCAAGATGGCAGAGGAGAAGAGAACCCATTACTAGCATGACTCTGAGTGAGCAGTCAGATGTTTTCCCCCACAGAGGCTCCCATTCATGAATTTAAGCTTCATTGAGGGTGTGGCAGGATTTTAAACAGTGGTTTGTTGAACACACAGGCCAGAATGTGGGGAAACCAGAGTCGCTCTTTGACGTGGATGCCGACCCTCAGTAGGGGTGCAGGAACTGCCACAGACAGGTGGAGTTTGAGCACCACAGAGTTCTGGCAGCATGGAGACACAGGATTACTGATCCATCAGGGCTGGAGCACACCAGACTGCCACCCAGCTCACACAGGGCACTGGACCAAGGACTGAATTCTGGATGTAGTATAGGAATAACCTAGCCCCCTCCACCTCACTGGACACCACAGCCCAGAAATGGGTGGCTGCCATCTTGGAAAATCTACCTCATCAATTTTTGGCCAGTGTAGCTGTCAGCGCCATTGCCATCTCCACAGCTGTGATAACACAAAACCTTTCATGTCAGCTCTTGGTGGGCGTGGCTATCAGAGGGAATATGACAGAACAGGTTGATGGTTTCCAACTCCCCCTCTCCACAGCTGTGATCACTTGGTGACTACACAGATATAGCACTCAGTTGATCAGGAGCATGGGGCGACCAGGGCACAGCATGCCCAGAATAAACTCAGGGCTACGGACAAGAGATCCATCAATTGGGGTCTGGTGGAGAGGGAAGGGGGATAGAGACCGCAGGCAACCCAAAGAGACCAGGATTGGAGGGGCACCCAGCAGGTAAGGGAAAGCCTCTTCAAATGGATTGCTTTCACCACCCTGAGGGCAGAGACTCAATCTGGGATGCACAATGCCATTTACTGGAAGAGAAGAAAACAGAATTCTAAGAGTGCATTTTTTTTGTTATTTCCTTTTTTCTTTTTAGCTTTTTCTTCTCTCTTTTCCTTTCTTTTTTTATTCCTTTCTCTCTATCTTTTCCCCCTTTTTTCTTCTTCTTTTCATTTTAATTTTCTTCCTCCTTCTCTTCCTCTCTCAACCTCCCAAAGTTACTATTTCTACAATGTGTAATTTACTAAATGCAAATAGGCATTTGTTTCTGTTTTTTATTGTCCTCCCACATACTTAACTAACTACCCTAAAATACCTCCTGTCTATTCTCCTGATAATAAATCCCTTCATTAGAGTTCTCCTCCAAAGAAGCTAATATATATTTATCCCACACCCTCACATCTTTCCCCCTGAACATAACATCTGATTCCTGACCCTCAGTCCTCTATATGTCACCGGAAACAGCCTTTTATGAAACTAATGAATATATTTTAAATAATAATTGAATCCAACATCTCCATGAATAAAGACTAACTATAAATGTATTAATAACAAAAACTAACTCATAGATGATATATAGTTGATATTGGGAACTGTTAACATTGTTTCCCATACAAAGCAGAGATCTTGAAACTATGCAAGAGCAATACAAATCTACAGGGGAAAAACAATAACACAACAGTCACACAGAGATATAAAGAAACGTGAGCAGCATGAAAAAGCAAAGAAAGAAAAAACCACAAACAATGCAGGACAATTCAACATTAGAAGAGGAATCATCTACAGCAGAAAAAATGTCAGATAAAGATCTAAAGTTATACATAGGTCAGATGATCTGGAGTCTTAAGGAAGACTTTAGACAGCAAATGCAGACAATGAAAGATCATTTTGACAATGAATTACATAAACAAATCCAAGAAGCAAAAGATCAACTTTACAGGGATAGAGAGGTTATTAAAAAAAAAGAAAAAGAAAGAAAGAAACAGAAATCCTGGAAATGAAGGAAATAATAAACCAAATTTTAAAAGAGTATCACCAGCAGAGTAGTACACTTAGAAGACAGAATATCAGACAAGGAAGACAAAGTATATCATCTCAAAGAGTGTGGACCACACAGTGAGAATGATAAGAAACCACGAGCAGATCATCCAAGAAATGTGGGATAGCATAAAGAGACAAAATTTAAAAGTTATTGTGATAGAGGAAGGTATAGAGGACCAAACCAAAGGAATGAGCATTCTGTTCAATGAAATAATATTAGAGAACTTTCCAGACATGAAGAATGTAATGGAAATCCAAATTCTGGAAGCCTACAGGATGTCAAATGTGCAAAATCACAAGAGATCTACACCAAGACAAATTATAATGAAAATGCCCAACATACAGAACAAGGAGAGAATTTTAAAAGCCACAAGAAAAAGCAATGAGAATACATTTAGGGGTAAACTAATTAGGTTAACAGCTGATCTTTCAACACAGACTCTGAAAGCTAGAAAATCCTGGAACAACATATTTCAAACGCTGAAAGATAATGGGATCCAACCAAGAATCTTGTATCCAGCAAAATTAAGCTTCAGGATTGCAGATGAAATAAAAAACCTTCCACAATAAAAAAAGTTAAAAGAATTTGTAGCTAGAAAACTGGTGCTTCAAAATATCCTTGGCAAAACATTACATGGAGAGGAAATGAAAAGTAATAATGAACACCAACAGTGGGAGGTAGTAAAGGAAAAACTAATCAAAGAGGAAAAACAAATCAAGTTAAATAACAAAAGTAAACAAATATGACTGGAAATACAAACTATATCTCAATAGTAACCCTAAATGTTAATGGTTTAACCTCACTAATCAAGAGACATAGGCTAGTAGACTGGATTAAAAAAAAACAGATTCAACAATATACTGCCTACAGGAGACTCTGATAGAAAAAGGCATATACAGACTGAAGATTAAAGGTTGGGAAAATCATACCACTCACGTGGACTGTGGAAGCAAGCAGGGGTGTCCATACTATATTAAATAAAGTAGTCTTCAAGCCACAGTTAATCAAAGGGATAAAGATGGACACTACATGCTGCTCAAGGGTACCAAACACCAGCAAGACATAACAATCATTAATATATATGCCCCAAACAATGGTGCAGCCATGTATATCAAACAAACTCTTCTCAAGTTTAAGAGTCAATAATCTTGGGTGATTTTAACACACCTCTCTCAACGCTGGACAGATCTTCCAAACAAAAGTTGAATAAAGAAACTATAGAACTCAATAACACAATTAATAACTTAGACTTAATTGACATATATAGAATATATAAACCAAAATCAAGCAGATCCACTTTTTTCTCAGAAGCACATGGATCCTTCTCAAAAATAGACCATATATTATGCCACAGGGCAACTCTTAGCAAATACAAAGGAGTAGAGATATTACCATGCATTTTTATCTGATCATAATGGAATGAAATTGAAAATCAATGATAAAATAAGGAAGAACATGGAGAATAAACAATATGCTACTGAATGAACAATGGGTTACAGAAGACATCAAGGAGGAAATTTTAAAATTCTTAGAGGTAAATGAGAATACAGACACAACATATCAAAATCTCTGGGACACTATGAAAGCAGTACTAAGAGGAAAATTCATTGCATGGAGTTCATTCCTTAAAATAAGAAAAAGCCAACAAATAAATGACCTCACACTACATCTCAAAACTCTAGAAAAAAAGAACAAATCAGCAGCAAAAGCAGTAGAAGGCAAGAAATAATTAAAATCAGAGATGAAGTCAATAAAATTGAAACAAAAGAAACAATTGAAAAAATTGACAAAACTAAAAGTTGATTCTTTGAAAAAATAAATAAAATTGACAGACCCTTAGCCATGCTAACAAAGAGAAGAAGAGAGAGAACCCACATTACTATCATACAAGATGAAAAAGGCAATATCACAACAGACACTACAGAAATACAGAAGATAATTAGAAATTATTTTGAAACATTATACTCTAATAAAATAGAAGACAGTGAAGGCATTGATAAATTCCTTAAGTTATATGATCTGCCCAGATTGAGTCAGAAAGATATACACAACTTAAACAGACCTATATCAAGTGAGGAAATAGAAGAAGCTGTCAAAAGATTAACAACCAAGAAAAGCCCAGGACCAGATGGATATACAGCCAAGGTTTATAGGACCTTTAAAGAAGAACTAATACCAATACTCTTCAATCTATTTCAGGAAATAGAGAAAGAGGGAGTACTTCTAAACTCATTCTATGAGGCCAATGTCACCCTGATTCCAAAACCAGATAAGGACACTTCAAAGAAAGAAAACTTCAGACCAATATCTCTAATGAACATAGATGCAAAAATCCTCAATAAAATTCTGGCAAATTGGATACAAAAGCATATCAAAAAGATTGTGCACCATGATTAAGTGGGATTCATCCGCAGGATGAAAGGTTAGTTCAACATATGGAAATCAATAAATGTAATTCATCACATCAATAGACTTAAAGATAAGAACCATATGATCATCTCAATAGATGCAGAAAAGGCATTTGACAAAATACATAACCCCTCTATGTTCAAAACACTAGAAAAACTAGGGAACTTACCTCAACATTGTAAAAGCTGTCTACGCTAAGCCTCAGGCCACCATCATTCTAAATGGAGAAAAACTGAAGGCATTCCCTCTAAAATCTGGAACAAGACAGGGATGCTCTTTCTTACCATTTCTACTCAACATAGTTCTTGAAACACTGGCCAGAGCAATTTGACAGATGAAAGAAATTAAAGGAATAAATATAGGAAAAGAATAACTTAAACTAGCACTATTTGCTGGGATATAATTCTATACCTAGAAGACCCAAAAAACACTACCAAGAAACTTCTAGAACTAGTAAATGAATTCAGCAAAGAGTCAGGATTTCCTTTGGGATTTTGATTTATGGGTTTTGATATAAAATCAACACCCATAAATAAAAGGCATCTCTGTATATCAGAAAAGAAAATGAGAAAAACTACCCCACTCACAATATCCTCAAAAAAATACTTGGGAATCAACTTAAAAAAACAGGTGAAAGATCTATACAATCAAAACTATAAAACCCTAAAGAGAGAAATAAAAGAAGACCTTAGAAGATGGAAAGATCTACCTTGCTCATGAATAGTCAAAATTAATATTATGAAAATGTCCATACTACCAAAAGCACTATAAAGGTTCAGTGCAATTCCGATCAAAATTCCAATGGCAATCCTCATAGAAATAGAAAAAGCAATCATGAAATTCATCTGGAAAAATAAGAGACACAGAATAGCTAAAGAAATTCTAAGCAGGACAAGTGAAACAGGTGGTATTGCTATACCAGACCTTAAACTATACTACAGAGCAATAGTAACAAAACGGCATGGTACTGACACCAAAACAGGCTGATAGATGGTACAGAATAGA
The DNA here is from genome assembly GCF_021218885.2 of Marmota monax. Lineage (NCBI taxonomy): Eukaryota > Metazoa > Chordata > Mammalia > Rodentia > Sciuridae > Marmota > Marmota monax. Next base: position 203,328 of record NW_026694799.1, read on the forward strand.
GGACACAGAGACTAACCCACAAAATTACAACTATCTTATATTAGACAAAGGTGCCAAAACCACACACTGGAAAAGGATAGTATCTTCAACAAATGGTGCTGGGAAAACTGGAAATAAATATGCAAAAAATGAAATTGAATCTCTCTCACTCTCCCCATGCACAAAAGTTAACTCAAAATGGATCAAGTATCTAGGAATTAAACCAGAGACTCTGTGTCTAATAGGAGAAAAAGTAGGCTCTAATCTTCATCACGTGGGATTAGGGCCCAACTTCCTTAATAAAATGCCTATAGCACAAGAATTAAGACCAATAATCAACAAATGGGATGGATTCAAAATAAAATGTTTTTTCTCAGCAAAAGAAATAATCTGTGAGGCAAACAGGGAGCCTACATCCTGAGAACAGATATTTACCCCTCACATATCAGATAGAGCTCTAGTCTCTAGGGTATACAAAGAGCTCAACAAGATAAGCACCAAAAAAAAAAAACAAATTATCCAAACAATAAATGGACCAAGGACCTGAACAGACATTTCTCTAAAGAGGATATACAATCAATCAACAAATACATTTAAAAATGCTCATCATCTCTAGCAATCAGAGAAATGCAAATGCAGCCATGATGAAGACAAAAAACAACAAGTGCTGGAGAGGATGCGGGGAAAAAGGCACACTCATACACTGCTAGTAGGACTGCAAATTGGTGCAGCCAATTTGGAAAACAGTATGGAGATTACTTGGTAAGCTGGGAATGGAACCACCATTTGACTCAGGTATTCCTCTTCTCAGACTATACCCAAAGGACCTAAAGGCAGCATACTACAGGGACACAGCCACATCAATGTTTATAGCAGCACAATTCACAATAGCTAAATTGTGGAGCCGACCTAGATGTCCTTCAGTGGATAAATGGATAAAAAAATGTGGCAATTGTATACAATGGAATATTACTCAGCACTAAAAAAGAATAAGATCATGGCATTTGAGGGAAATGGATGGCATTGGAGCAGATTATGCTAAGTGAAGTTAGCCAATCCCAAAAAAATAAATGCCGAATGTCTTCTTTATTATAAGGGGATGACTCAATATGAGATAGGGAGGGAGAGCATGGGAGGAAGATTACCTCAAGATAGGGAATAGGGGTGGGAGGAAAAGGGAGGGAGAAGGGGAATAGCATGGATGGTGGAATGATGAGACCCTCATCATTATACAGAGTACATGTATGAAGTCATGAATTTGATGTCAACATTCCTTATATACAAACAGAGATATGATAAATTGGGGTATAAAGGTATGTTAAGAATTGTAATGCAAAATAATAATAATAATAATAAGAGAGATCATGTGTAATGGTAGAATTTGGCGTGAACATACTTTATATACAGAGTTACAAAAAATTGTGCTGTGAATGGATTATTATGATTGTAATGCATTCCACTATTGTCATGTATGTAAGAAATAATTAATAAATAAATAAATACCTTTCTTTCTGAGGAAAAATACTGACCAAGTATATATCACACGCAATTATGAATATAGAACTAGACTCCCACAGTTATGTATAATTATAACGCTCAAATTAAATATAGAAAAAGGAAAATAATATTATATATAAATATATACTATATATATATATAATAGGATAAAAGAAAATTATATATATTATATATAATTTTTATATATATAATTTATAATATATATAATTATATATATATATATATATAAAATTTCTCAAACAAACCACATTGACTCATTCTGATGTTATTCTTTCTTTATTTCTCCCTCCAGTTTCAATGAATGCTACTTCAGTATTACATACTACACCAGCTAGAGGCAAGAAATTTTTCATAAATTTTTCTGATACAAAAACAGTAAATAAATAAATAAGATTCTGGGATAAGTATATAAATCAAAGAACTTATTTAATTAATTAATCAGTATAACAATTGGTATTACTGTAGGCTAATTCACAGAGTATTTTAAGGAATAGGATACTTATTGTGCAACAAGAAATACAATTTAAATTAAAGATGCTAAGATCCAGCAATACCAAGACTAATAATATATCCAAAGGAAAGGAAATCAGTGTGGAAAAGAGATATCTGCACTCCCATGTTTACTGAAACACTATTCACAATTGCCAAGATATGGAATCAACCTTGGTGTCCATGGATGGATGGATAGATAAAGAAAATATATGAACAAACACACAAACACAAATGCACATGTACACATATCTACAAGTAATACATAATATTTGTATTAGCCTATTATTGCTCCAGTATGACACTGAAAGAACACAAACCCAACTCTTTAACATTATTAGGTTTTAAATAATTTTTCATGGCAATATAAAGAATGGATGCCATGAATAATATATTATATTTATTATTAAATATATTAATAATATATTTAGTATTAAAATAGGAATAAAGAATGACAAAACAACCAGAGACTGAGTAGAACTGCTCAAACAGGCCCTGCAGCAGCCATTCAATGTGGACAGTGAAGTGGAGCTGGCCTGTGGGGTTAAGTTCACGCCCTTATGAAATCTGGGGGGCTTTGCAGAACCTGAGCCTGTAGAGAAGCATCAAAAAATCTTTTGGAGAAGTGAGCTCTGATGTAAAACAAAGACAGTAGGGTTTCAAGGATCTACATCATGGATTTGGATGTAATAAATGTAGCCAGGAAAAAAGTCTTCCTTCTGTATAATAAAACATTTCCCTTTTAACAAAATTTAAAAGCTCAGAAAATTACTTTACAACCTTGATCAGTATAACTTCCCAGGATAAACTCATTGCAATATGTATACCTAGGTAATTTATAAATCAAAACAATGTTAACAAAGCTTTACCAATAGTGAGGATGTTAAACACTCTCTCTGGAATTAGGCAGCTGGTCCACTTGTTAGAAAGATTACTTCTATTCTCTATGGATAAAATCATGTTATCTGCATACTATCTTTTCTGTTTCAAAAGAAGTGTGCCTGTAGCTCCTTCAAAAATAATATAGTTCATAAATGTACAGTCTAAATGGAAGGAAGAATATGACAATTAATATTTTTCTGTTGTTTTTAAAATATTTTATATGGTAAAAATACTCTTGTTCAAATACAAAATTATATACTGCTATGGTCATGATTCTCAGGATGATGTAAGTAGTCACTGACTCCTCAACTGTTCACTGTAATATATCTTTTTTAAAAAAATTAGGAATATATGACAGCAAAATGTATTTTGATTCATTATATACATTGCTGCACAAATTTTCATTTCTCTCGTTGTACACCATGTAGCCTATGTGCAGTCTTCCATGTACCTAGGGTAATGATATTCACCTCATTCCATCATCTTTCTGTCCCCGTGCCCCCTCCCCACCCTCCCTCCACTTTGCCCAATCAAATTTCCTCCATTTTCCTCATGCCTCTCCCTCCCCATTTTGGATCAGCATCCACTTATCGGAGACAACATTCGGCTTTGGTTTTTTGGGATTGACTTACTTCGCTTAGCATTATATTCTCTAAATCCATGCACTTACCTGCAAATGCCATGATTTTATTCTCGTCTAATGCAGAGTAATATTCCATTGTGTATATATACTACAGTTTATTCATCCATTCATCTAATGAAGGGCATCTAGGTTGCTTCCACAGTTGAGCTATTGTGAATTGAGCTGCTATGAACATTGATGTGGCTGCGTTATTGTGTCCATTGGGAATAGACAAAGGAGTGGGTCAAATGGTGGTTCCATTCCAAGTTTTCTAAGGAATCTTCATACTGCTTTACAGATTGATTGCACCAATTTTTTTTATTTAATTGATTTTTTTAAATACATGACAGAAGAATGCACTATAATTCTTATTACACATACAGGGCACAATTTTTCATATCTTTGTATATAATGTATGTTCATGCCAATTCATGTCTTTATACATGTACTTTGTTTTTTTTTTGCATTACAATTCTTATTACACATATATATCATGAATTTTTTATATCTCTGTATATAAAGTAGGTTGATACCCAATTTGTGTCTTCATACATGTACTTTGGATAATGATATCCATCAAATTCCACCATCCTTGCTACTCCCCTGCCTCCTACATTTCCCTCCCTCCCCTCTTCCCTGTCTAGAATTCATCTATTCCTCCCATGTTACCCCTCCTTACCCGACTATGAGTCAGCCTTCTTATATCAGAGAAAACATTCAGCATTTGTTTGTTTGGGCATGGGCTAACTTCACTTAGCATTATCATCTCCAATGCCATCCATTTACATGTGAATGGCATGATTTTATTCTCTTATTGCTGAGTAAAATTCCATTGTGTATATATGCCACATTTTTTTATCCATTCATCCCTGAAGGGCACCTAGGTTGGCTCCACAGTTCAGCTACTTTGAATTGTGGTTGCACCAATTTGCAGTCCTATCAGCAATGTATATGTATGCCTTTTCCCCCACATCCTCGCCAAAATTTATTGTTGTCTGTTTCTTGATAACTGCCATTCTGACTGGCGCGAGATGAAATCTTAGAGTAGTTTTAATTTGCATTTCTCTAGTTACTAGAGATGTTGAAAATTTTTTATATATTTGTTGATTGAATATAAATCTTCTTCTGAAAAGTGTCCATTCAGCTCCTTAGCTCATTTGTTGATTGGATTGTTGGGTTTGTTGGTTTTATGTTTTTTCAGTTCTTTATAAATCCTGGAGATTTGTGCTCTATCTGACGTGTGTATGGCAAAAATTTGCTCCAAAAATGTAGGCTCTGTTCACCTCATTGATTGTTTCTTTTGCTGAGAAGAAGCTTTATAGTTTGAGTCCATCCCACTTATTAATTCTTGATTTTATCTCTTGCAATTTAGGACTCTTTTTTTTAAGGAAGACAGGGCCTAATCTGACCTGATTAAGTTTTGGGCCTACTCTTTCCTCTATTAGGTGCAGGGTCTCTGAACTAATTCCTAGGTCCATGATCCACTTTGAGTTGAGTTTTGTGCATGGAGAAAGTGGGGGTTTAATTTCATTTTGCTACATATGGATGTCCAGTTCTCCCAGCACCATTTGTTGAAGAGGCTATCTTTTCTCCAATGTATGTTTTTGGAGCCATTGTCTACTATAAGATTTAAATTGGTTTTTTAAATTGGATATTTAAATTGGTTTCTCTCTGTCTTCTATTCTATACCATTGGTCTACATGTCTATATGGGTGCCAATACCATGCTGTTTTTGTTACTATAGCATTGTAGTATAGTTTAAGGTCTGGTATTGTGATGTCTCCTGCTTCAATCTTCTTGATAAGGATTGCTTTGGCTATTCTGGGTCTCTTATTTTTCCAAATAAATTTCATAATTGCTTTTTCTATTTCTTTAAGGAATGACATTATGATTTTAATTGGAATTGCATTGAATCTGTATAGTACTTTGGGTAGTGTGGCCATATTGACAATATTAATTTTGCCTATCCAAGAGCATGGGAGATCTTTTCATTTTCTAAGATGTGTTCTGTAGTTTTCATTGTAGAGGTCTTTTGCCTATTTTGATAAGTTGATTCCCAAGGATTTTATATATTTTTGAGGCCATTGTGAATGGGGTATTTTTTCTAATTTCTCTGTCAGAGGATTTATCACTGATATATAGAAATGCATTTGATTTATGGGTATTGGTTTTACATCCTGCTACTTTGCTAAATTCATTCATTAATTCCACGAGTTTTCTGGTGGAGTTTTTTGGATCTTTTAAGTATAGAATCATATCACCAACAAATAATGATTTGAGTTCTTCTTTTTCTATTTGTACACTTTTAATTCCTTTCATCTGTCTAATTGCTCTGGGCAGAGTTTTTCAAGGAATAGAAGAGGTGAAAGAGGATATCCCTGTCTTGTCCCAGTTTTTAGAGAAAATGCCTCCAATTTTTGCCATTTAGAATGATGTTGGCCTTGGGTTTAGCATAGATAGCTTTTACAATGTTGATGTATGTTCCTACTATTTCTAGATTTTATAGTGTTTTGAACATGAAAAGGTGCTGTATTTTGTCAAATGCTTTCTCTGAATCAATTGATAAAATTATATGATTCTTATCTTTAAATCTATTGATGTGATCAATTATATTTATTGATTTCCATATGTAGAACCAACTTTGCATCCCTGGAAAGAACCCCACTTGATCATGGTGTGCTACTTTTTTAATGTGCTTTTGTATGCAATTTGCCAGAATTTTACTGGGAATTTTTGCATCAATTTACATCAGGGATATTTGTCTGAAATTTTCTTTTCTTGATGTGTCTTTTCCTGGTTTTGGTTTCAGGATGATACTGACTTTGTAGAATGAGTTCAGAAGGGCTACTTCCTAGTCTATTTCATGGAAAAATTTGAGGAGTATTTGGTATTAATTCCTTCTTATAGGTCTTGTACAACTCAGCTGTGAATCTGTCTGGTCTCAGGATTCTTTGTTGATAGGCTTTTGATGGTATAATCTAATTCCTTGCTTGAAATTGATCTATTTAAATTGTGTATGTCCTATGACTCAGTTTGGGTTGATCATATGCCACTGTAGTGTATATTAACTCCAACCACAGTTTCTCTGGCTTCAGACATTTATCACAGCTAAAATCATGTTATAAAATACATGAGTAAATGAAGCAAGTGGAAACAAATTTGATCATGGCTTCTTTCATGTGTGACTTCAGTAGACCTCAATTTTGTATTTCTGTTGGATCAAACACCCCCATGTTGCCCCACTGGGCATATATATATATATATATATATATATATATATTCATTATGGTGCCCAGTATATATATGGAATATATATATTCCATATATATGCTGCCCAGTATATATATATATATATATATATATATATATATATATATATGGAATATATACATTCCAAGTAGAAACAGGTAAGTTTAGAGAGAAGATGAAGCAGTGCAATGAAACAAGCAGAATATGGTGACAATGGTATGGCCAAAAAATTCTGAGCAACATGATATAGGATTAATGTAATCACATTCTAAATCAGATGATATAATTCTGAGTAGACTGCAAGCAAGATGAGGAAACAAAAATTGTGGAGTGAGGAGATGAACTCATCCTCCTCCTTCTCTTTCCTTCCTCATCTGTTGCTGACACTTTTTCCATTGACCTGACAAATAATCTATTTACATATAGAAAATACTTAAAATCTACAAAAAATCAAGATATTTATATAACATTATTGTTGGAGTTAACCATTTTACTAAATTGATCAATGCCTTAATTGCTCTTCTTCACATGCTGTGAGCATGCCAGTGCTCTTCTTTAGAAGGTACTAAATTATTGTGGTTTAGATGCTTCTATCAAAGTCCAGAAACCATTTGAACAAGGAAAACTTAGTACAGTCTTATTCATGCCTGAGGCCCTGGGTTTATTCCCTAGCACTTAAAAAAGAAAAGAATTAACAAGTAAAAGGTGGTTATCTACTAAAAGAAGTAAAAGGTGGCTCCAAAGAATGCAGAAATGACATATATAGTGAGCAGATACTACCTCTTGGGATGAGGCAGAGTAGCAAAGGAAGGAAGAAATGTACGATAGGGTTTCCAGTGAGACTGAGGTGCAGAACTCAATGGGTAAGATGGGACTATGGCCCACTGGAAGGTTGAAAGGGATTTATAATACTCCAACTAATTGGGTGTCCTCTTTCATAATGCCCTCCAGAATACTTCTGACACCAAATGTTTGGAGTTTTCCACACCAAGTTATTCTCCAATTCTCTGCACATATCTGTGTGTCCTGTAATTCAATTAAGGGATGAGCAGAGACCCCACAGGTCAAGTGGGCCCCACAGTCTTAAAAGTATGCCCCCCTGACTTCAGATGACAATCACAAGATGACTCCTCAAGTTACCCACTTGTTTCTGAAATTCCTGTCACCATAGGAGATCCAGTGAAGTTTCTCCAGTAGGAAAGGAAACCTCTACTCAGACCTTTCAGACTCTTGCCCATAACATAGAAAAGAACTTAAGGATGTATTGGGCTTTAGCAAAGAGAGGAAGACCATCATTAGAAAATGAAAAGTGAATATAGGAACCCTCAGAGAATAATGTGGGCAAAAAGAGACACACAACCAGGGATTAAGGTCAGGTTTCTTTATTAGGGTACAAAAGTATAATATATGATCCAAAGGGACAGGACTTCCCTGGAGATTGGGAAATATTGAGCAAGATGTTTTCCCTTCAGGGAATCTAGTCTTGTATCTTGTTTCATCTGATTGATCAGGTGATTGATCCAATCATGTTAGCCCCTTGCTTTACAAGGGTAGAATTGTCTTTCTATTGAAATCTTGTTTCTGCTTTGCTGCATTCCAGAAAATTTATGCAGAACTGGAAAGTTGTAAAGTAATTTAGGGGATTATTTGGTGCATTTTTATATTTTGGTCTCTTTCTGTTCCTTAAGTTTCTTTGTCCAGGTTACAGGCAGTTCACATGTTATTGTTCCACATCCCAATAGGCATATTTCTCCTTTACACAGTTTTTTCCTTAGTATCCCTAAATTTCTACCCCATTCCAAAGGCCCATCCTCCATTCCCAAGATCCATCCTCATATTGGATGATTTTCTACAGCCATTTACTAGAGTGGCTCACAAAACCAAGAGAAACAACTCTGTTTACTAACCATTTATTACAAAAGATCTTGAAAAGGATATAGTGAATAGCCAGCTGAACATGTACACAGGTTGAGGCCCAGAAAATTCTTGAGCTCAGGAGTATCTGTCCCCATGGTGGAGTTTGAGAGGCACCATAAGAATACAGGTTGTTCATCAACTCAGAAAGTCCCTCAAAGTTTTTATGGAGAAACACTCCCACTATGATTAATTAAATCAGTGACTGCTTGAAATTAATTAACTCAACCTTCTGCCCTACCTTCTCCCCTCTTTCAATTTTCTACTCAAAATTTGTTCCTTTGGCAACTTGCCCCCATCCTGAAGTAATACAGGGGATTTCTAAAAGTTACCTTATTAACATAAACTCAGATGGCTGAAAGGGGCTGGTTATTAATAACAACAGACTCTGCTTTCATCTCCACCAGGAAATTCTAAGGATATTAGTAACTGTTTTTAGGGACAAGGGAGAGAAACAATTTTTCAGGAAACTAAAGCAGCGACTAAAATTATAGATAAAATATCAATATAGACATTTCTTACTATGTGACCAAAAGGTTAGCCTTTTGCACACCACTGGAAGGTGCATCAAAAAGAAAAAACAGCCCAATATTGTGGCCCATGTCTGCAATCCCTGAGGCAGGAGTATCACAAGCCAGCCTCAACAACTTAGCCAGGCCCTAAGCAATGTAGCAAAACTGTGTCTTAAAATTTAAAAAGAGTTGGGGGTTTTAGCTCAGTGGTGAAGCAAGTGTGAGGCACTAGCTTTGATCCTCAGCACCACATTAAAAAAATAAACTAAATTAAATGGCATTGTGTCCATCCTCAAGTAAAGAAAAATATTTTTTAAAAAAATATTGGGATGTGGCTTAGTGGTTAAGCATCCCTTGGTTCAATCCCTGGTACCAAGAAAGAAAGAAAGAAAGAGAGAGAGAGAGAGAGAGAGAGAGAGAGAGAGAGAGAGAGAGAGAGAGAGAGAGAGAAAGAAAGAAAAAGAAAGAATGAATTAACTTGCCTTGCAGTGGCCCTTCCAGTGCATTGTACCAACAATCTCACATTGTGTCAGATGGCAAAAAAGTGTTTACAAGGTCCAGTTCCAATAATTAAAGAAGACCAACATAGAGTGGATTTGTAACAGGAATGCAATGAAATGATACAGGACTCTGTCCACACTTTTGACGTTATATTTTATGTATGCATACATGTTACACCAAACCATTTGAACTTCCATAAAACAACAAATCTATCATGACAAAGCCACCAGACAAATGAAGAGGTTCTCATCTGTTTCCCCACATAAGGAAAGAAGCACTCCCAAGCACTGTACACTACACTGCTATATTATCTACTCTTCAAATTCAGTCAGACTCATTGACTATACTGTTACCTAAAAGATAATAATTTGTATAGAAAATCATAAATATAAGAGAGAGGAAGCAAATGGTCAATATATACAAATACACACATATACACCACAAGCAAAATGAAAATATACAAAGCTATTCAAGTTCTTATTTCTAGAAAGACTGTGGTTATATGTACTTTCTATCTTCCAGTTCCCTGTGTCATCTTTCCCCCAGTCATAACAACTGGTCACAGTTATTCACCTGGTAGAGTGAACACACCTTTATTTTACAGGGTCTAATTCTTCAATAGTCCTGACTCTTCTTCTTTCTGTGGTTTTCCATACCATTAACATCAGACTTGGAAGCACCAAGAGAAGACAAATTAACTGGACCTATGCTTATGGTCAAAGCTTGCTGCAATTCATCTTGCATCTGAAAATTCTCATTTTCATTTATGTTCCTCAAGTAATACTTCTCTTTCCTCTGTTGGAGTATTGACACAAAAGGGAAATGGAGAGAAAAGTCAAAAAGGGTAGCAGGAAGGGTGGATATGATCAAAGTACATTATATGCATGTATGGAATTATCAAAATAAAACCCAATGTTTTGTACAATGAATATGTACTAATAGCTTTTTAAGGAGGGGATCTACTGCCTTATTCTTAATTCCCTGGATTAACACAGCACAACATTCTCAATGGTACCAGAAATTTACTGAGGTATGGAAAAACAGGTATGTTTTATTCATCCCAGAATAAGAAGCAGATAACATAGAATGTTGGACTCTTCTCTTAATACTCAATCATTCTTTGGAGTTTGGAACTGAAATATCCTCCAAAGAATCATGTGTTAAAAGCTTGGTCCCCAGCTAGTGGCCCTTTTGGGAGGTGGTAGAAACTTTAGGAGGTGGGGACTAGGAAACAGGAAAGAAATAGGTAACTTGGCTGTGTTCTTGAAGACTATGTCTTGTCCTAGGCCCTCTGTCTCTCTTGCTCTTGCCTCCCCACCCCCTTGCCTTCTGTCTGCCATGAGGTGAGCCACTAGCTCCACCAACTGTTCCCTGTCATCACATCACATTCTGCCTCAGAAACAATAAAGCCAGGTGACTAGGGACTGAAACCTTAAGATTTTGAGGATAATAAATCTCTCCTCCTTTAGGTTGATTGCCTCACAGAGACAAAAAGGTGACTAACACACTATTCATTTCTCTGGAAATTTTTGGATGATAAACTTTCTATCATCTCATAGTACAAATCTGCGAAAACAGAACGGGGAAACATTCTCAACCTCAAGGTTCCTCTGCAAACATTTAAGTCCAGTAATGTGGTGTCCCCTTAGTTAGTTTTTTTTTTTTAGATAATGTACCACAATGTGCCCATGCTGGTCTCAAACTTATGGGCTAAATTTATCCTCCTGCCTTAGCCTCCCCAGTATCTAGGACAATAGGTATGTGCTGCCACACCTGTCTGAAATAACTTTTAATACCAAAAAAAAATAAAATAAATGCTCCTCTTAGTTAAATTCCACATTCCCTAAACCAGTTACAAGACAGTCAACTTTATCTTCTGCTATCTGCTTATAAGACATGAAGAGAACTCTCATAACAATACATCTGAACAAGAGCAGGAGGACAAGTCCACTGAGCCTTCCAAGTCTCATATCAGGGGATTTGTCACAGGGAGTCTGTAGCCAAAGGAAGGACCACAGTGGGAACTCAGGAACAGCAAGGGACCATGTGGGAAGAAAACCTTGCAGTGTCAGGGAAGTAATGGATTTCAGCCTCTGGGGGAGCATCATCAACACCACAGCCTGAGCTGAACCTCTCCCTTGGGATGCTCAGGATCTCCTCCAAAGGATAATTGTTAAGGGGTACAGACCCACTCTTCATGGAGCAGATTGTCATGGGAACATCTTCATACATAATCATGAAGTATGGAAAGAGTGCTCTAGAGAAGGAAGCTGGACGGAAATAGAAAATGTGAGACTCATCAATCATGTTATAGAAGGAGACATCCCCTTCACTGTAGTCCAGGAAAACCCCCACCCTGAAGGGATCCTCCCTAGAAGATAATGAAGTCACAGGATCTATCTTGGCACAATATCTATTGTTAAACTTCTCCATGACCCAAAACCCCCTATCTGGTAATTCCTTGTGCCAGTGTGTTCTGCTCACTTACTTACAGACTCCCAGAGTCCACCTGCTGAAAGATCCATTCTCTATCTCCACTTCCCAGTAACATCTTCCTGATGTGATGCCCTCAAGACCTAACACACTGCATTTTTCATTATGGGACACACATGGCTCCTTCCAAGTCAGACATATCTTTTCATGAGACACAGAAAGCCTGTAGTGAGCAGAGTCTGGATCCAAAGTGACAGATCCTGTTGATAGAGTTATCAAACATGCTGTGTTTCTGGCATTGAAGATGGAGGAACAGGCCCCTAAACAAAGGAATATAGATGGCCTCTAGAAACCACACAAGACAACAGCCTCCAGAAAGGAACAAAGGCTTGTCCACACCTTCTTGGACTTCTGACCTATAAACATGTAAGATAATATATTTCTGTTGGCTTAAGCCAATAAGTTTGTAGTAACTTGGCAGCCAATACAAAACTAATATGCCTACATAGGTGCCACACCCAATGTGGAACAAAGCACTGGCAGAGAAATGTGCTTGCAGAAAGCATGAAACTCCTTATCTTCTGCACATAGGAAGCCAGGACCCTGAAAATTTCACATGCTCCACTAGAAGGTGAAGAGACAGGTTCCCAGTGAGCCAGTGAACCAGAGGAGGTCTGAAGTTTGAGGAGAAAGCCCAATAGCAACCAGAAATAGGTGACCCAGACTTTGGACTTTACCTCAGGTCAGGAGAAGGGGACCAAGCAATGAGATGAGACCTTCCTTTTCTCAGGAGACACCAACCCAAAGGTCTTAGGAACCAGTTCAGAGTAGCCTACTAATGGTGAGGACCTGAAATAACTAAGAGAAAACACATGGCCTCTTTCCCCCCACTGTCCAAGGCCACATAAGTCTCTCCCAACCTCCATACTTCATGTTCAAAAGGAAGGAAGGTCATTGACCAAAGAAAAGTTAACATATGTCATACACTCTAAAAAGTCTTTAATTGGAAAGCTTTTGCCTCCAACAGGGCAGAGCCTCAGGAACAAGATTAGAATGATCAAAATAATGCCGCCCTTTCCTGCCAGCAGACTACCGCAGGACATCAAGCCAGGACCAGATCCACTCATACCAGCCTGTGCAGGTCCCAGGCACACAGCATCCCCTTCCACCACTCCCCCTTCAGGGCAGAAAGTCACCATAGGAAATTAAAAACAATGATGAAAATCAGCAGTGGGAGGGATTACACTAAAGGAAAATCTAATCAGAGAAGAAAACAAATCAAGTTAAATACAAAAAATAAACAAAATGGCTGGGAATACAAATCATGTCTCAATAATAACCCTGAAGGTTAATGGCCTAAACTCACCAATCAAAAGACATACACTAGCAGATTGTATCAAGTAAAAAAGACCCAACAATATGCTGCCTCCAAGAGACTCATCTCATAGAAAAAGACATTCACAAACTGAAGGTGAGGGGTTGGGGAAAAATCATATCACTCACATGGACTGTGAAAGCAAGAAGGGGTTTCATCCTCATATCAAATAGAGTAGACTTTAAACAAAAGTCAATCAAAAAAGATAAAGAAGGATACTACATACTGCTCAAGGGACCCATACACCAACAAGACTTAAGAATTATAAATGTATATGCCCCAAACCATGGAGCATCTATGTTCATCAAACCAACTCTTCTCACATTCAAGAGTCAAATAGACCACAACATAATAATTTTGGGTGACTTTAACACACCTTTTTTATCACTAGATACATCTTCCAAACAAAAGCTGAACAAAGAAACTATAGAACTCAATAATACAAACAATAACTTAGACTTAACTGACATATATAGAATATTCCATTCTTCAATGAGAGAATATACTTTCTTCTCAGCAGTACATGGATCCTTCTCTAAAACAGACCATATACTATGCCACAAAGCAACTCTTAGCAAATATTAAAAAGTAGAGATACTATCCTGCATTCTATCAGATCATTATGTAATGAAATTAGAAATCAATGATAAAATAAGATATAAAACGCACTCCAACACCTGGAGACTAAATAACATGCTACTGAATTTTAAAAATGGGTTACAGAAGACATCAAGGAGGAAATTAAAAATTTTTTAGAGCTGAATGAGAACACAGATACAACATATCAAAAATCTCTAGGACACTATGAAAGCAGTTTTAAGAGGAAAGTTCATTGCATAGAGTGCATTCCTTAAAAGAAGAAAAAGTCAAAAATAAATGACCTAGCATTACATCTCAAAGCCCTAGAAAAAGAAGAACAAATTGACACCAAAAGCAGCAGAAAACAGGAAATAATTAAAATCAGAGCTGAAATCAATAAAATTGAAACAAATAAACAATTGAAAAAATTTACAGAACAAAAAGTGGGTTCTTTGAAAAAATAAATAAAATTGACAGACCCTTAGCCATGCTAACATAGAGAAGGAGAGAGAAAACTCAACTAACATACATAATCAAAAAGGAAATATTGCAACAGACTCTATAGAAATACAGAAGATAATTAGAAATTATTTTGAAAACTTGTACTCCAATAAAATAGAAAATAACGAAGGCATCAACAAATTTCTAGAGTTATATAATTTGCCCAGATTAAATCAAGAAGATATACACAGTTTAAACAGATCAATTTTAAGTGACAAAATAAAAGATGCCATCAAAAGTCTACCAACCAAGAAAAGCCCAGGACCAGACTCATACACAGCCTAATTCTGCAAGACCTTTAAAGAAGAAATAATACCAATACTTTCCAATTTATTTCAGAAGTAGAAAAAGAGCCAAATTCATTCAGTGAGGCCAATATCACCCTGAATCCAAAACAAGGCAAAGACACATAAAAAGAAAACTTCAGAGATCCAACATGGCGGCGGGCGGAGAGGCAGCATTTTCAATACCCCCCCCCCCAGTGATGGGGTCATAAAGACACATAGATAACACTTAGATTCTACCAACGGAGAATCTCCTAGCAAAATTCCACTGAAGAGAGACCGGCAGGAGCTACTAGGACTTTTTGAAGTGACAGATTGCCCCAGACGAGCGAATCCCTGCCAGGAGACGCAGAGGTCCAGATCCGATAGCCACAGTCCGCACGCCACGGCGTGGCTGCTGGCCTGTCTGCCAGCAGCAAACATGACTGGGTCCCGCTAGCCTCCGAGATGCAGCTTGGCAGGAAGAAGTCTTTAGCCAAGCCTTCATGAAATAGTGAGCTGGGAGCTGAAGCCAACCGGGACGGACCAGTCCCACCCCTCCCTTCTGGCACTCCGGCAAGGAGCCTGGGGCCCTCCATAGCAGAGAGGTGACATCATCACAGGTTGGCCAACAGAATTCCTTCCCAGCAGAATCCACTTTAGCAGGTGTGTGACTCCCTCCCCATCCAGATACAAGCAGCCAGGAAACTTCATGGACCTCTCAGGGGTCGTTTCTGTAGGGAAGCAGAGGGGATCCCCGACCCCCAACCCCCCATATCACCAGCGGTGACTCCCAAGGTCTTAGCCTCCAGTTTACCACAGCACTGGTGCTTAAATGGGACACGCGGTGGGGCTGCAAGTGTAACTAGATCTCTGGGGAACCTCTTCTGGTGAACAGGACCTGGCTGGCTGGCTGACAGGAGGAAGCGGGGTGAGGGCCGGAAAAGTGAAACGGCTCTGGACTGACAAGTTCGAGAGACTCCCAGGAGATGCCTTACAGGGATTGCTATGGGCAGGTAGAGAGCAGAAGCTCCGCTCAGAGGGCACAGCTCCACCTACTGGAAGAGAAGAAAATGGATCTCTAAGACTTCAATATTTTTGTTTCTTTTTTTTTTCTTCTTCTTCTCTCTCTGTTCCTTTCTCCCCTTTTCCTTCTCTCTTTCTTTCCTGTTTCAAGTTTTATTGTTCTTTTCATTCTCCTCTAATCTATCTATCTCTCTCTCCTTCTTTCTTTTTAAGAGCACTTTCATTCCCCTACCCCCCAACTTTCATCCCAAGCATTACGTCTTCCATTATGTGTAATTGTCTAAATGCAAATAGGTGAATGTCTCGAGGCTGTCTATAGGGCTCCTAAATACCTAGCTACTACCAACACCCTGATCCAATTGCCTGTTAGTATCCACCTTCAGTAGAGCAATCTTCTAAAGTAGCCAAGACATACTAACCCTCATACCATCATAGCACCTAACCTAAACATATAGTCCTAAGAACAAACAACAAATCACTATATGCATACAGAACCTGGAAGCCTTTTATGAATTGAATGAATCAGCTTTAAAGTACAATAAAGCCCAACATTTCTAGACATAATCTCCCACCACAAAGGAGAGACAACAGAGATATACAAAGCCAAAACAAATGCATAGGAGAAAGCAGTTACAAAGCAGTCAAACAGAGCTGGAAAGTAACATGAACAACATGAAAAAACAAGGGAAAAAAGGGCTACAAACAATGCAGGACAACTTAAATCTACAGGAGAACCTAGAAGCATCAGAAACATGGACAGGGAAAGAAATCAAGGCATACCTAACTCAGATGGAACGGAATATTAGAAAAGACATGAGACAGCAAGTCAAAGCATTGAAAGTATATTTTGAAAACGAACTAAACAAACAAATTCAAACTGCAAAGAACGAGCTTTACCAGGAGATAGAGATTTAAAAAAAAAAAAAAAACAAAAAACAGTAATCCTAGAAATGCAAAAAACCATAAACCAGATTAAAAACTCTAACGAGAATATTACAAATACACTAGATCAAGTAGAAGTCAGAACATCAGTTAATGAAGACAAAGTTTATCAACTTGAAAAGAATATAGTCAACACAGAAAAGATGCTTAAATCTCATAAGCAATCTGTCCAAGAGATATGGGATCTCATAAAAAAAAACCAAATTTGAGAGTCATTGGGATAGAAGAAGGGACAGAGGATCAAACCAAAGGAATGGACAACTTATCAAATGAAATAATCCTAGAAAACTTCCCAGAGATGAAAGATGGAATGGATTGCCAAATTCTGGAAGCCTACAGGACCCCAAACATCCAAAACCATAATAGACCAACTCCAAGACATATAATTATGAAGATAGCTAACATACAGAACAAGGAGAGAATATTAAAAGCTACGAGAGAAAGGAGGCAGATTACATTCAGAGGTAAACCAATTAGGTTAACAACTGATTTTTCATCACAGACTTTGAAAGCGAGAAGATCCTGGAACAACGTATTTCAAACACTGAAAAATAATGGATTCCAACCAAGAATACTGTATCCAGCAAAATTAAGCTTCAGATTTGACAATGAAATTAAAATCTTTCACGATAAACAAAAGCTAAAAGAATTTGCAGCCAGAAAACCAGCACTGCAAAGCATTTTGAGCAAAATACTACAAGAAGAGGAATTGAAAAATAGTGCCCAAAAGTAACAGTGGGAGGTATCTCAGTAAAGGGGGAGAAAAATAACCAAAGAGTAAAAACTAGCCAAACTAAAATAAATAAATAAATAAACATGACTGGAAGTACAAACCATATTTCAATTGTAACCTTAAATGTTAATGGCTTAAATTCACCAATCAATTGACATAGGCTAGTAACCTGGATTAAAAAAACAAATCCAACAATATGCTGCCTTCAGGAGACTCATATGAAAGGAAAAGACATACACAGGCTGAAGGTGAAAGGTTGGGAAAAATCATACCACTCACATGGCCCTCGGAAGCAAGCAGGAGTGGCCATACTCATATTGAATAAAATCAACTTCAAACCTAAGTTAATCAAAAGGGATAAAGAAGGACACTATATACTGTAAAAAGGAACCATCCACCATCAAGACATAACAATTATCAATTTGTATGCACCAAACAATGGTGCTGCAACGTTCATAAAACAAACTCTCCTCAAGTTCAAGAGTCAAATAGACCACAACACAATAATTATGGGGGACTTCAACACACCGCTCTCACCATTGGACAGATCCTCTAGACAAAAGCTGAACAAAGAAACTATAAAACTCAATAACGCAATCAATAACCTAGACTTAACTGACATATATAGAATATATCAACCATCATCAAGTGGATACACGTTCTTCTCAGCAGCACATGGATCCTACTCAAAGATAGACCATATATTATGCCATAGGGTGACTCTCAGTAAATATAAAGGTGTGGAGATAATACCATGAACCACATCTGATCATAATGGAATGAAACTGGAAATCAATGATAAAAGAAGGAAGGAAAAATCCTACATCACATGGAAAATGAACAATATGTTACTGAATGATCAATGGGTTACAGAAAACATAAAGGAGGAGATAAAAAAATTCTTAGAGACAAATGACAATACAGACACAACATACCGGAATCTATGGGACACAATGAAAGCAGTTTTAAGAGGGAAATTCATTTCTTGGAGTTCTTTCCTCAAAAAAAGATAAAAACCAACAAATAAATTAACTCACACTACACCTCAAAAACCTAGAAAAGGAAGAGCAAAACAACAGCAAATGTAGTAGAAGACAAGAAATAATTAAAATTAGAGCAGAAATCAACGAAATTGAAACAAAAAAAACATTGAAAAAAATTGAAAAAACTAAAAGTTGGTTCTTTGAAAAAATAAATAAGATCGACAGGCCTTAGCCATGCTAACGAAGAGAAGAAGAGAGAGAACTCAAATTACTAACATACAGGATGAAAAAGGCAATATCACAACAGACATTACAGAAATACAGAAGATAATTAGAAAGTATTTTGAAACCCGATATTCCAATAAATTAGAAGATAATGAAGATATCGATAAATTTCTTAAGTCATACGATCTACCCAGTTTGAGTCAGGAAGACACACACAATTTAAACAGACCAATAACAAAAGAAGAAATAGAAGAAGCCATCAAAAGACTACCAACCAAAAAAAGCCCTGGACCGGATGGGTATACAGCGGAGTTCCACAAAACCTTCAAAGAAGAATTAAAACCAATACTTTTCAAGCTATTTCAAGAAATAGAAAAAGAAGGAGTTCTTCCAAATTCATTCTATGAGGCCAACATCACCCTGATCCTGAAACCAGACAAAGACACTTCAAAGAAAGAAAACTACAGACCAATATCTCTAATGAACTTGGATGCAAAAATTCTCAATAAAATCCTGGCGAATCGAATACAAAAGCATATCAAAAAAATTGTGCATCATGATCAAGTAGGATTCATCCCTGGGATGCAAGGCTGGTTCAATATACAGAAATCAATAAATGTAATCCACCACATCAATAGACTTAAAGACAAGAACCATATGATCATCTCGATAGATGCAGAAAAAGCATTTGACAAAGTACAGCATCCTTTACGTTCAAAACACTAGAAAAAACTAGGGATAACAGGAACTTACCTCAACTTGGAAAAAGCTATATATGCTAAACTTCACGCTAGCATCATCCTAAATGGAGAAAAACTGAAGGCATTCCTTGTAAAATCTGGAACAAGACAGGGATACCCTCTATCACCACTTCTATTCAATTTAGTTCTTGAAATACTAGCCAGAGCAATTAGAGGGACAAAAGAAATTAAAGGCATAAAAATAGGAAAAGAAGAACTTAAATTATCGCTATTTGCGGATGACATGATAATATATTTAACAGACCCAAAAGGGTCTACAAAGAAACTGCTAGAGTTAATAAATGAATTCAGCAAAGTGGCAGGATATAAAATCAACACACATAAATCAAAGGCATTCCTGTATATCAGCAACAAAACTTCTGAAATGGAAATGAGGAAAACCACTCCATTCACAATATGCTCAAAGAAAATAAGATACTTGGGAATCAACCTAACAAAAGAGGTGAAAGATTTATACAATGAAAACTACAGAACCCTAAAGAGAGAGATAGAAGAAGATCTTAGAAGATGGAAAAATGTACCCTGTTCATGGATAGGCAGAACTAACATCATCAAAATGGCGATATTACCCAAAGTTCTCTACAGGTTTAATGCGATGCCAATCAAAATCCCAATGGCATTTCTTGTAGAAATAGATAAAGCAATCATGAAATTCATATGGAAAAACAAAAGACCCAGAATAGCAAAAGCAATTCTAAGCAGGAAGTGTGAATCTGGAGGTATAGCGATACCAGAGTTCAAACTGTACTACAAAGCAATAGTAACAAAAACAGCATGGTACTGGTACCAAAACAGGCAGGTGGGCCAATGGTACAGAATAGAGGACACAGAAACAAATCCACAAAATTACAACTTTCTTATATTTGATAAAGGGGCCAAAAACATGCAATGGAGGAAGGATAGCATCTTCAACAAATGGTGCTGGGAAAATTGGAAATCCATATGCAACAAAATGAAACTGAATCCCTTTGTCTCGCCATGCACAAAAGTTAACTGAAAATGGATCAAGGACCTAGATATCAAATCAGAGACACTGCGTCTGATAGAAGAAAAGGTTGGCTACCATCTACATATTGTGGGGTCGGGCTCCAAATTCCTTAATAGGACACCCATAGCACAAGAGTTAATAACAAGAATAAACAAATTGGACTTACTTAAACTAAAAAGGTTTTTTCTCAGCAAGAGAAACAATAAGAGAGGTAAATAGAGAGCCTACATCCTGGGAACAAATTTTTACCCCTCACACTTCAGATAGAGCCCTAATATCCAGAATATACAAAGAACTCAAAAAAATTAAACAATAAGATAACAAATAACCCAATCAACAAATGGGTCAAGGACCTGAACAGACACTTCTCAGAGAAGGACATACAATCAATCAACAAGTACATGAAAAAATGCTCACCATCTCTAGCAGTCAGAGAAATGCAAATCAAAACCACCCTAAGATACCATCTCACTCCAGTAAGATTGGCAGCCATTATGAAGTCAAACAACAATAAGTGTTGGCGAGGATGTGGGGAAAAGGGTACATTTGTGCACTGCTGGTGGGACTGCAAATTGTTGCGGCCAACATGGAAAGCATTATGGAGGTTCCTGGGAAAGCTGGGAATGGAGCCACCATTTGACCCAGCTATCGCCCTTCTCGGTCTATTCCCTGAGGACCATAAAAGAGCATACTATAGGGATACTGCCACATCAATGATCATAGCAGCACAATTCACAATAGCTAGACTCTGGAATCAACCTAGATGCCCTTCAATAGATGAATGGATAAAAATTATGTGGCATTTATACACAATGGAGTATTACACAGCACTAAAAAATGACAAAATCATGGCATTTGCAGGTAAATGGATGGCATTAGAGCAGATTATGCTAAGTGAAGCTAGCCAATCCTTAAAAAACAAATGCCAAATGTCTTCTTTGATATAAGGAGAGCAACTAAGAACAGAGCAGGGAGGAAGAGCATGAGGAAAAGACTAGCATTAAACAGAGATGAGTGGTGGGAGGGAAAGGGTGACAGAAGGGAAACTGTATGGAAATGGAAGGAGACCCTCATTGTTACACAAAATTACATATAAGAGCTTGTGAGGGGAAGGGGGAAAAAAAACAAGGGAGAGAATTGAATAACAGCAGATGGGGTAGAGAGGGAAGATGGGAGCGAAGGGGAGGGGGGATAATAGGGGATAGGAAAGGTAGCAGAATACAACAGTCACTAATATGGCATTACGTAAAAATGTTGATATGTAACCGATGTGATTCTGCAACTAGTATTTGGGGTAAAACTTGGAGTTCATAACCCACTTGAATCAAATGTATGAAAGATGATATGTCATGAGCTTTGTAATGTTTTGAACAACCAATTAAAAAAAACTCCATGGCAAGGGTGGTGAGGACAGAGCATCTTTTGGGGAATGCAAATCTGGTTTTTATGGTAGGGGTTACCAGAGACTGAAGTCAGGGGAAACTCACCACTAACCAACATCCCCAACCATTTTTATATTTTATTCAAAGACAGGGTCTTCCTGAATTGCTTGGGCCTTGCTACTTTGCTGAGGCTGGCTTTGTACTTACAATCTTCCTGCCAGAGCCTCCCCAGCCACTGGGGTTCAGGCATGTGTTTCACTTTCCAGTGGCTTCTCCTGCCACATAAAGGGCAAGAAGTCTTTGGAAGCCTGCCCTTAATTGGGCAGATTTTCTTCTAGTGCCCTCACTTTCTGTAATGATGACAGACACCTACAGAGGCTCAAGGATTCTGTGGGGAAGAAAAGAGGGTGGCCATGAAGAGCTGCAGTCAATAATTGTATCGGTCTCTTGTCCCTCTTTTCTCCTTTCTTAGGTCACTCCATGTTTCCTCCTGGTTTGATCATAAAAGACCTACATGGCTAACTTTAAGGGAAGTCCCAGGGCCTGCTACCAATTTTGTAATTTCTAAAATCTGGGGCAAATTGAAGAATAAATATATCTTTTAAAATAAGTTGCCTTTCAAGAGATGCAGGATCTAAGAATGTATATTTTACTAAGCCTTCCTTCAATATTTCTACAAAAGTTCTGGGATTTCATGCCAACTCCTGATCAAGTGATGCCAATGTCATAGAATGGGTTTCATCCTATTATTTTTAAGTGCTGCCTGGAGACAAATTATCAGGTGATCTCTGTATCACCTTCAAAGTTATTCATCATAAGTCCAATGAGGATGCTCAGTTTGAACAGCAGAAGGGCCCACAAGGTATAAAGTGTTAGGAAAATATAAATCATCCTCCAAACCTTAGCAAACTGAGGTCTCTGTTAGAGTTTGACTCAAAATTATTGTTATATCTCTCCAGATTATCTCAAGGCCTGAGTTTGAATCCCTCTATATATTTATCAGGGTCATCAGCAAACCTTTCTAAATCCTGTTGGGCCTGTTTTAGACCTTGCATAGAAAAAGGTACCTGCATTCTTACCAGTCAATATTCTCCATTTTCCTCTTGTAATGTGTATAAACTGGTAGTAGGCTAAATAGGGACAGACTCATGATGAGGGAAACAGGGTTGCGGGAATGGGAGCAGGTAATGGTGGGTACAGAGGAGAGTGGGAGAATTTGATACTGACAGAAGAGTGTTAGGTACATTGTTGAGAGGAAGGAAGGTGTGGTTTGGGGGTCCCTAGGCCAGTAATGTTTTGACTCATTGAACTAGAAAGGCCTCATCAGAGTAGGATGGGCATGATATTGAAAAGTGGGGGAGGGAACCAAGAGTTTTTGTGTCACTCTATTGGAAACATAGATAGTCCAAAAATAACAACAGGATTACTGACATAGAAAAGAGCAAGAATCATTGTATTCCTTGGCTTTCCTTTGGAATAATAAATGTGAGGGGACATGGGGTCCATGCAAAGGCACTATAGAATAAGGACCATAACTACCACTTTGGTGAAGAAAAGACACCAACTGAGAATATATTTCTTAGCTATGAGGGATCTTCAACTAGTGCCCCATGAGAAGATTTGTAAATAGATAAAGGTGGTTAACTCATTGCCCTCCAGATTCTGGAAGTAACCTATAAAAATGGTGGTGTGATGCCCATTACTGAAGAGAGACAGGGGGACACCATAAGGCAACAGCCATAACAGTGGAGCCTCATTGCCTCTCTGATGGCCTTGCTCAAAAGAATGCCACAGAAAGCAAGAGAAAGTTTACATCTACATGTCAGCAGGAAAAAAATGTCACTGTTATTAAGAGGAAAAATAAAGATGAACAGTGACCACATAAATGACATTAGACAAAGCATGGGTGTGACATATGGAAGAGGATTCAGCAGAGGAAAGTGTAGACAGAGAAACTAAAGCAAACTGTAAGATATCAGAGGCTAAGTTAGACATAATCTCAACCAAAGCTGGGAGAGGAAAAGGTGAAGTTTAAATTCCTTCCTGTAGATGGCTGTCGATCTGATTCAAGGCACTTGATTAGATGTCACTGGTGAGTGGGGAGTTGAAACTCCAAACCTCAGGTCTTGTGTTCCAAACAAAGAAAATTTGAAGTCAGAAACCAAAGATAATGCAAGATAACTTTTTCTTAAAGTAAAAATAAAGTAAGGCTCAAACAAAGAGCATTCTCCAAACAGTGGTTCACTCCCAGCAGAGAACAATGAAGGAAAGAGTCCTGTCTCCAAATTCTTTGGTATTTTATGGTTGCCCTGAGAACTGGGTCCACATTCACCACTTTTTGACAATCAGGTGTTCAACTCCTTCATGTCAAGGGGTAGAGTTTTTACTTAGTTGTTCTTCTCCAGAACTGTCATATTGGCCATCATATTAAGTGGGGGGGGGGCTTCATTTACAAGTAAATACTATGTTACTGTGAGTATTGGGGTCAATGGCCAGAAAGAACTTAACTTTTTTCTCCTGTAATGCTAAGAAAATGTCTCTTCTGAAATTTATTGAGACACTTATGACCATAAATTCTAGCTTCACAATGACCCTGACAAGAGTTAGTAATAGCCCCATTAATCTTTCTTGGTGTATTTCTTAATTGACTCTTTGTTCTGATTATTTGTGTACCTGTTGTTTTTCTGCATTATCTGCCTACCCACTTGCCTTAAAAGTAATTTAAAGAAAGCCTTAAGAACAACATAAAGAAAACCCATGACATTGGCTGTTATTTGTTTGCATTTCAGTGCTCACTACTAACTTCGATCTAACATCTCTCACCCACTGAGAGAACTGACAATGGCCTTCTTTGGTTTGGCAGGTAGAGGTCAGAGGAGGGTCCCTTTGCCTTGGAGCTGGCAGGCTGCATGGCAGATGAACAAAATCCCCCTGCCTTCCACAAAGACCATGAAGGAAAGCAGGTAAGAGGGTGGGGGTCAGTCACAGAGCTACCTTTGTCAGGATGTCCCTCCTCACACTGTACAGCAACCAGGCTTCCTAAAACTTGGTGAAGTTCTTCACTGATCTTGCACAGCCCTGTGGGCAGATTGTACACAAGTCCTCACAGATAAGAAATTCAAGCAGAGCACAGCTGTCCAAGTGGCCCAAACATAAGCACTAAGGGGGTTGGAATTCAGGTCCCACCACCCTCGTTCAGGGCTCATATCTATTGGGTGGCAAAGAGCCAGGCACACATGGGCACGGGCCTGGGCAGGCACCAAGAGATGTGGTTTCACCAGACTGAGGTTCTGATGGAGTTGGTGTCTGGTGCAAAACTTTAATACAACTGTTAGCTCTAAAAACAGGAAAGCATATGTTCTAATCAATAAAATTTTCCCTTTTTGACAATATTATGGTACAAAACTCTGATGTCTTTTTCAGATTTAAAAATGTAATAATAAAATATAATATTATTACAGAATAATATTTACAACAACACAAAATGCAAGCAACACTTTAGATTTCTCACAAAACATATTTTCCCCCAGATTAATTTTTTTTCACATATATCATTTCTATATCTTTATGGGGTATATTATGGCAACTCAATAGATGTATACAAGTTTTATCATGCAACTTTGATATTACATCCAGGAATTCCCTATAATGAAACCTGAATTTAGTTTCATTGTGATGAATTACTTTTCCTAGAATTCATACTGTGACAGAGTCTGAGAGACTGTCTCTTCAGGCCCTTCAAGAATTAGGACATTCTAGCATTTCAAGCAGGAAAGATGAGTCTGGACACCTGAGGAATTTGGAGGAAGCAGATTTATTTAAGCTGCAGCAATCCAGAGGGGCTAACACCAAACAAGCTCTGGACCCCAGATCTGGAAATTCTCTAAGATTTCAGTGGGTGGTTACACAGCACAATGTTTAATAAAACTTAATTTTGTTCCACATTCATAGGTTGGACAGAGGTTTCACAATTTTTTACACAGAAAACAGAAATTTTTGCACATCAACAAACTTGATTGGAGACTTTTTTTTTTAGGTTGTAGATGAGCACAATACCTTTATTTTTATGTGGTGCTGAGAATTGAACACCAGGCCTCACATGTGCTAGGCAAGTGTTCTATCACTGAGCCACAACCCCAGCCCTGCAGGCCTAACTCTTACAAGAAAGAGAAACCTGGCCTTTACAACAAAAAGGAGCTCAAAGCACAATGAGTGCTCTGGATATTTTGCTGACTTCTTAAAATTATCTCTTCTTGTTTAGGAGAGAGACTTCTGTGTTACAATTAAGGTGGGAGTCTTTTGGGAACTACATCATTACCCCATTTGATGCTCATTATTTAATCCTCTAAGTTAAAGGGCATTATTATCTTCTTGGCTTAAAGCTTTATATAATGTAATATCATAGTTGTTGTTTCTCTTTTTTTTTAAAAAAAAAACCTGCTTCTATTGTAGAACCACTAGTATTAATGTAAAGAGGAAACAAACATGGAAGCAATAAACAAGTTCATAGCATAATCCATGCTATGTCAATTAAGCTTTTGAATCCACCAAGAAAAGGAAACCATCCTCCAAATAGTGAGCTTGGATCAATCCTTTCAGGATTGAACTGGTACATGTGTTTGTTTTTTTTTTTCTGATATTATTAACTATGTGTTTGATTGTTATCAGTCCTAGAGTCAAGATGAAACAAAGAACTCTGTATATGACAGAAGTAAGGGATGGCAATGACAGTATAAGAGCTGTCTTAAAGAGTGAAACAGTCCATTTTCCTTTTGGTTAGTATATCTTTCACCTTGTACATCCAACCCAGAGTGGCTGAAGCAGGGCTGATGTTTCCTCAAGCTTTGGGCACATTCAGGCTAGTCAGCTTCCAGAGTGAC
Source organism: Marmota monax (assembly GCF_021218885.2). Lineage (NCBI taxonomy): Eukaryota > Metazoa > Chordata > Mammalia > Rodentia > Sciuridae > Marmota > Marmota monax. The sequence continues at coordinate 230,065 of NW_026694799.1, forward strand.
TTGAGCAGGGTTGGTGTCCTTCGGATCTTTGAGTTTCTCTGGTGTTTCCTTCTTCCTGATGCTCAGCTTAAGGGGTACAAATTAAGGAGGGAAATCTGCAAAAGAATGTACGTAAGAATAAGAGATTTTATTTTCAGGAGGTTCCAAAGCAGGCTAAAAGGAACAAAGTATTACATAATGTATATCTCTGCATGTGTACATAC